>NW_027143572.1:0-54739 GCF_026170545.1 Melanerpes formicivorus | reverse complement strand
ATGGAATTTGGTGCTAGGTCTTTCCCTTTAGGTTTTACCCCAACAATGTTTTCATTAGTTTCGCTCACTCTCGAAATCAAGCATTTTACAGCAGGTTGGAGCAGCCTGTATCTCAGCACAGGGAATAAGGTAGGGAAGAATTCTAAGGATCATTTTGACTGCCTCCAGAAGTTAGATCAGATGGCAAATTGGATTTGGTGCTAGGTCTTTCCCTTTAGGTTTTACCCCAACAATGTTTTCATTAGTTTCGCTCACTCTCGAAATCAAGCATTTTACAGCAGGTTGGAGCAGCCTGTATCTCAGCACAGGAATAAGGTAGGGAAGAATTCTAAGGATCATTTTGACTGCCTCCAGAAGTTAGATCAGATGGCCAATGGAATTTGGTGCTAGGTCTTTCCCTTTAGGTTTTACCCCAACAATGTTTTCATTAGTTTCGCTCACTCTCGAAATCAAGCATTTTACAGCAGGTTGGAGCAGCCTGTATCTCAGCACAGGAATAAGGTAGGGAAGAATTCTAAGGATCATTTTGACTGCCTCCAGAAGTTAGATCAGATGGCCAATGGAATTTGGGTGCTAGGTCTTTCCCTTTAGGTTTTACCCCAACAATGTTTTCATTAGTTTCGCTCACTCTCGAAATCAAGCATTTTACAGCAGGTTGGAGCAGCCTGTATCTCAGCACAGGAATAAGGTAGGGAAGAATTCTAAGGATCATTTTTGACTGCCTCCAGAAGTTAGATCAGATGGCAAATTGGATTTGGTGCTAGGTCTTTCCCTTTAGGTTTTACCCCAACAATGTTTTCATTAGTTTCGCTCACTCTCGAAATCAAGCATTTTACAGCAGGTTGGAGCAGCCTGTATCTCAGCACAGGAATAAGGTAGGGAAGAATTCTAAGGATCATTTGACTGCCTCCAGAAGTTAGATCAGATGGCAAATTGGATTTGGTGCTAGGTCTTTCCCTTTAGGTTTTACCCCAACAATGTTTTCATTAGTTTCGCTCACTCTCAAAATCAAGCATTTTACAGCAGGTTGGAGCAGCCTGTATCTCAGCACAGGAATAAGGTAGGGAAGAATTCTAAGGATCATTTTGACTGCCTCCAGAAGTTAGATCAGATGGCAAATTGGATTTGGTGCTAGGTCTTTCCCTTTAGGTTTTACCCCAACAATGTTTTCATTAGTTTCGCTCACTCTCGAAATCAAGCATTTTACAGCAGGTTGGAGCAGCCTGTATCTCAGCACAGGAATAAGGTAGGGAAGAATTCTAAGGATCATTTTGACTGCCTCCAGAAGTTAGATCAGATGGCCAATGGAATTTGGTGCTAGGTCTTTCCCTTTAGGTTTTACCCCAACAATGTTTTCATTAGTTTCGCTCACTCTCGAAATCAAGCATTTTACAGCAGGTTGGAGCAGCCTGTATCTCAGCACAGGAATAAGGTAGGGAAGAATTCTAAGGATCATTTTGACTGCCTCCAGAAGTTAGATCAGATGGCAAATTGGATTTGGTGCTAGGTCTTTCCCTTTAGGTTTTTACCCCAACAATGTTTTCATTAGTTTCGCTCACTCTCGAAATCAAGCATTTTACAGCAGGTTGGAGCAGCCTGTATCTCAGCACAGGAATAAGGTAGGGAAGAATTCTAAGGATCATTTTGACTGCCTCCAGAAGTTAGATCAGATGGCCAATGGAATTTGGTGCTAGGTCTTTCCCTTTAGGTTTTACCCCAACAATGTTTTCATTAGTTTCGCTCACTCTCGAAATCAAGCATTTTACAGCAGGGTTGGAGCAGCCTGTATCTCAGCACAGGAATAAGGTAGGGAAGAATTCTAAGGATCATTTTGACTGCCTCCAGAAGTTAGATCAGATGGCAAATTGGATTTGGTGCTAGGTCTTTCCCTTTAGGTTTTTACCCCAACAATGTTTTCATTAGTTTCGCTCACTCTCGAAATCAAGCATTTTACAGCAGGTTGGAGCAGCCTGTATCTCAGCACAGGAATAAGGTAGGGAAGAATTCTAAGGATCATTTTGACTGCCTCCAGAAGTTAGATCAGATGGCCAATGGAATTTGGTGCTAGGTCTTTCCCTTTAGGTTTTACCCCAACAATGTTTTCATTAGTTTCGCTCACTCTCGAAATCAAGCATTTTACAGCAGGTTGGAGCAGCCTGTATCTCAGCACAGGAATAAGGTAGGGAAGAATTCTAAGGATCATTTTGACTGCCTCCAGAAGTTAGATCAGATGGCCAATGGAATTTGGTGCTAGGTCTTTCCCTTTAGGTTTTACCCCAAAAATGTTTTCATTAGTTTCGCTCACTCTCGAAATCAAGCATTTTACAGCAGGTTGGAGCAGCCTGTATCTCAGCACAGGAATAAGGTAGGGAAGAATTCTAAGGATCATTTTGACTGCCTCCAGAAGTTAGATCAGATGGCCAATGCAATTTGGTGCTAGGTCTTTCCCTTTAGGTTTTACCCCAACAATGTTTTCATTAGTTTCGCTCACTCTCAAAATCAAGCATTTTACAGCAGGTTGGAGCAGCCTGTATCTCAGCACAGGAATAAGGTAGGGAAGAATTCTAAGGATCATTTTGACTGCCTCCAGAAGTTAGATCAGATGGCAAATTGGATTTGGTGCTAGGTCTTTCCCTTTAGGTTTTACCCCAACAATGTTTTCATTAGTTTTCGCTCACTCTCGAAATCAAGCATTTTACAGCAGGTTGGAGCAGCCTGTATCTCAGCACAGGAATAAGGTAGGGAAGAATTCTAAGGATCATTTTGACTGCCTCCAGAAGTTAGATCAGATGGCCAATGGAATTTGGTGCTAGGTCTTTCCCTTTAGGTTTTACCCCAACAATGTTTTCATTAGTTTCGCTCACTCTCGAAATCAAGCATTTTACAGCAGGTTGGAGCAGCCTGTATCTCAGCACAGGAATAAGGTAGGGAAGAATTCTAAGGATCATTTTGACTGCCTCCAGAAGTTAGATCAGATGGCAAATTGGATTTGGTGCTAGGTCTTTCCCTTTAGGTTTTACCCCAACAATGTTTTCATTAGTTTCGCTCACTCTCGAAATCAAGCATTTTACAGCAGGTTGGAGCAGCCTGTATCTCAGCACAGGAATAAGGTAGGGAAGAATTCTAAGGATCATTTTGACTGCCTCCAGAAGTTAGATCAGATGGCCAATGGAATTTGGTGCTAGGTCTTTCCCTTTAGGTTTTACCCCAACAATGTTTTCATTAGTTTCGCTCACTCTCGAAATCAAGCATTTTACAGCAGGTTGGAGCAGCCTGTATCTCAGCACAGGAATAAGGTAGGGAAGAATTCTAAGGATCATTTTGACTGCCTCCAGAAGTTAGATCAGATGGCCAATGGAATTTGGTGCTAGGTCTTTCCCTTTAGGTTTTACCCCAAAAATGTTTTCATTAGTTTCGCTCACTCTCGAAATCAAGCATTTTACAGCAGGTTGGAGCAGCCTGTATCTCAGCACAGGAATAAGGTAGGGAAGAATTCTAAGGATCATTTTGACTGCCTCCAGAAGTTAGATCAGATGGCCAATGCAATTTGGTGCTAGGTCTTTCCCTTTAGGTTTTACCCCAACAATGTTTTCATTAGTTTCGCTCACTCTCAAAATCAAGCATTTTACAGCAGGTTGGAGCAGCCTGTATCTCAGCACAGGAATAAGGTAGGGAAGAATTCTAAGGATCATTTTGACTGCCTCCAGAAGTTAGATCAGATGGCAAATTGGATTTGGTGCTAGGTCTTTCCCTTTAGGTTTTACCCCAACAATGTTTTCATTAGTTTCGCTCACTCTCGAAATCAAGCATTTTACAGCAGGTTGGAGCAGCCTGTATCTCAGCACAGGAATAAGGTAGGGAAGAATTCTAAGGATCATTTTGACTGCCTCCAGAAGTTAGATCAGATGGCCAATGGAATTTGGTGCTAGGTCTTTCCCTTTAGGTTTTACCCCAACAATGTTTTCATTAGTTTCGCTCACTCTCGAAATCAAGCATTTTACAGCAGGTTGGAGCAGCCTGTATCTCAGCACAGGAATAAGGTAGGGAAGAATTCTAAGGATCATTTTGACTGCCTCCAGAAGTTAGATCAGATGGCAAAATTGGATTTGGTGCTAGGTCTTTCCCTTTAGGTTTTACCCCAACAATGTTTTCATTAGTTTCGCTCACTCTCGAAATCAAGCATTTTACAGCAGGTTGGAGCAGCCTGTATCTCAGCACAGGAATAAGGTAGGGAAGAATTCTAAGGATCATTTTGACTGCCTCCAGAAGTTAGATCAGATGGCCAATGGAATTTGGTGCTAGGTCTTTCCCTTTAGGTTTTTACCCCAACAATGTTTTCATTAGTTTCGCTCACTCTCGAAATCAAGCATTTTACAGCAGGTTGGAGCAGCCTGTATCTCAGCACAGGAATAAGGTAGGGAAGAATTCTAAGGATCATTTTGACTGCCTCCAGAAGTTAGATCAGATGGCAAATTGGATTTGGTGCTAGGTCTTTCCCTTTAGGTTTTACCCCAACAATGTTTTCATTAGTTTCGCTCACTCTCAAAATCAAGCATTTTACAGCAGGTTGGAGCAGCCTGTATCTCAGCACAGGAATAAGGTAGGGAAGAATTCTAAGGATCATTTTGACTGCCTCCAGAAGTTAGATCAGATGACCAATGGAATTTGGTGCTAGGTCTTTCCCTTTAGGTTTTACCCCAACAATGTTTTCATTAGTTTCGCTCACTCTCGAAATCAAGCATTTTACAGCAGGTTGGAGCAGCCTGTATCTCAGCACAGGAATAAGGTAGGGAAGAATTCTAAGGATCATTTTGACTGCCTCCAGAAGTTAGATCAGATGGCCAATGGAATTTGGTGCTAGGTCTTTCCCTTTAGGTTTTACCCCAACAATGTTTTCATTAGTTTCCGCTCACTCTCGAAATCAAGCATTTTACAGCAGGTTGGAGCAGCCTGTATCTCAGCACAGGAATAAGGTAGGGAAGAATTCTAAGGATCATTTTGACTGCCTCCAGAAGTTGGATCAGATGGCAAATTGGATTTGGTGCTAGGTCTTTCCCTTTAGGTTTTACCCCAACAATGTTTTCATTAGTTTCGCTCACTCTCGAAATCAAGCATTTTACAGCAGGTTGGAGCAGCCTGTATCTCAGCACAGGAATAAGGTAGGGAAGAATTCTAAGGATCATTTTGACTGCCTCCAGAAGTTAGATCAGATGGCAAATTGGATTTGGTGCTAGGTCTTTCCCTTTAGGTTTTTACCCCAACAATGTTTTCATTAGTTTCGCTCACTCTCGAAATCAAGCATTTTACAGCAGGTTGGAGCAGCCTGTATCTCAGCACAGGAATAAGGTAGGGAAGAATTCTAAGGATCATTTTGACTGCCTCCAGAAGTTAGATCAGATGGCCAATGGAATTTGGTGCTAGGTCTTTCCCTTTAGGTTTTACCCCAACAATGTTTTCATTAGTTTCGCTCACTCTCGAAATCAAGCATTTTACAGCAGGTTGGAGCAGCCTGTATCTCAGCACAGGAATAAGGTAGGGAAGAATTCTAAGGATCATTTTGACTGCCTCCAGAAGTTAGATCAGATGGCCAATGGAATTTGGTGCTAGGTCTTTCCCTTTAGGTTTTACCCCAACAATGTTTTCATTAGTTTCGCTCACTCTCGAAATCAAGCATTTTACAGCAGGTTGGAGCAGCCTGTATCTCAGCACAGGAATAAGGTAGGGAAGAATTCTAAGGATCATTTTGACTGCCTCCAGAAGTTAGATCAGATGGCCAATGGAATTTGGTGCTAGGTCTTTCCCTTTAGGTTTTACCCCAACAATGTTTTCATTAGTTTCGCTCACTCTCAAAATCAAGCATTTTACAGCAGGTTGGAGCAGCCTGTATCTCAGCACAGGAATAAGGTAGGGAAGAATTCTAAGGATCATTTTGACTGCCTCCAGAAGTTAGATCAGATGGCAAATTGGATTTGGTGCTAGGTCTTTCCCTTTAGGTTTTACCCCAACAATGTTTTCATTAGTTTCGCTCACTCTCGAAATCAAGCATTTTACAGCAGGTTGGAGCAGCCTGTATCTCAGCACAGGAATAAGGTAGGGAAGAATTCTAAGGATCATTTTGACTGCCTCCAGAAGTTAGATCAGATGACCAATGGAATTTGGTGCTAGGTCTTTCCCTTTAGGTTTTACCCCAACAATGTTTTCATTAGTTTCGCTCACTCTCGAAATCAAGCATTTTACAGCAGGTTGGAGCAGCCTGTATCTCAGCACAGGAATAAGGTAGGGAAGAATTCTAAGGATCATTTTGACTGCCTCCAGAAGTTAGATCAGATGGCCAATGGAATTTGGTGCTAGGTCTTTCCCTTTAGGTTTTACCCCAACAATGTTTTCATTAGTTTCGCTCACTCTCGAAATCAAGCATTTTACAGCAGGTTGGAGCAGCCTGTATCTCAGCACAGGAATAAGGTAGGGAAGAATTCTAATACTCATTTTGACTGCCTCCAGAAGTTAGATCAGATGGCAAATTGGATTTGGTGCTAGGTCTTTCCCTTTAGGTTTTACCCCAACAATGTTTTCATTAGTTTCGCTCACTCTCGAAATCAAGCATTTTACAGCAGGTTGGAGCAGCCTGTATCTCAGCACAGGAATAAGGTAGGGAAGAATTCTAAGGATCATTTTGACTGCCTCCAGAAGTTAGATCAGATGGCAAATTGGATTTGGTGCTAGGTCTTTCCCTTTAGGTTTTACCCCAACAATGTTTTCATTAGTTTCGCTCACTCTCGAAATCAAGCATTTTACAGCAGGTTGGAGCAGCCTGTATCTCAGCACAGGAATAAGGTAGGGAAGAATTCTAAGGATCATTTTGACTGCCTCCAGAAGTTAGATCAGATGGCCAATGGAATTTGGTGCTAGGTCTTTCCCTTTAGGTTTTACCCCAACAATGTTTTCATTAGTTTCGCTCACTCTCGAAATCAAGCATTTTACAGCAGGGTTGGAGCAGCCTGTATCTCAGCACAGGAATAAGGTAGGGAAGAATTCTAAGGATCATTTTGACTGCCTCCAGAAGTTAGATCAGATGGCAAATTGGATTTGGTGCTAGGTCTTTCCCTTTAGGTTTTACCCCAACAATGTTTTCATTAGTTTCGCTCACTCTCGAAATCAAGCATTTTACAGCAGGTTGGAGCAGCCTGTATCTCAGCACAGGAATAAGGTAGGGAAGAATTCTAAGGATCATTTTGACTGCCTCCAGAAGTTAGATCAGATGGCAAATTGGATTTGGTGCTAGGTCTTTCCCTTTAGGTTTTACCCCAACAATGTTTTCATTAGTTTCGCTCACTCTCGAAATCAAGCATTTTACAGCAGGTTGGAGCAGCCTGTATCTCAGCACAGGAATAAGGTAGGGAAGAATTCTAAGGATCATTTTGACTGCCTCCAGAAGTTAGATCAGATGGCCAATGGAATTTGGTGCTAGGTCTTTCCCTTTAGGTTTTACCCCAACAATGTTTTCATTAGTTTCGCTCACTCTCGAAATCAAGCATTTTACAGCAGGTTGGAGCAGCCTGTATCTCAGCACAGGAATAAGGTAGGGAAGAATTCTAAGGATCATTTTGACTGCCTCCAGAAGTTAGATCAGATGGCCAATGGAATTTGGTGCTAGGTCTTTCCCTTTAGGTTTTACCCCAACAATGTTTTCATTAGTTTCGCTCACTCTCGAAATCAAGCATTTTACAGCAGGTTGGAGCAGCCTGTATCTCAGCACAGGAATAAGGTAGGGAAGAATTCTAAGGATCATTTTGACTGCCTCCAGAAGTTAGATCAGATGGCAAATTGGATTTGGTGCTAGGTCTTTCCCTTTAGGTTTTACCCCAACAATGTTTTCATTAGTTTCGCTCACTCTCGAAATCAAGCATTTTACAGCAGGTTGGAGCAGCCTGTATCTCAGCACAGGAATAAGGTAGGGAAGAATTCTAAGGATCATTTTGACTGCCTCCAGAAGTTAGATCAGATGGCAAATTGGATTTGGTGCTAGGTCCTTTCCCTTTAGGTTTTACCCCAACAATGTTTTCATTAGTTTCGCTCACTCTCAAAATCAAGCATTTTACAGCAGGTTGGAGCAGCCTGTATCTCAGCACAGGAATAAGGTAGGGAAGAATTCTAAGGATCATTTTGACTGCCTCCAGAAGTTAGATCAGATGGCAAATTGGATTTGGTGCTAGGTCTTTCCCTTTAGGTTTTACCCCAACAATGTTTTCATTAGTTTCGCTCACTCTCGAAATCAAGCATTTTACAGCAGGTTGGAGCAGCCTGTATCTCAGCACAGGAATAAGGTAGGAAAGAATTCAAATACTCATTTTGACTGCCTCCAGAAGTTAGATCAGATGGCCAATGGAATTTGGTGCTAGGTCTTTCCCTTTAGGTTTTTACCCCAACAATGTTTTTCATTAGTTTCGCTCACTCTCGAAATCAAGCATTTTACAGCAGGTTGGAGCAGCCTGTATCTCAGCACAGGAATAAGGTAGGGAAGAATTCAAATACTCATTTTGACTGCCTCCAGAAGTTAGATCAGATGGCAAATTGGATTTGGTGCTAGGTCTTTCCCTTTAGGTTTTACCCCAACAATGTTTTCATTAGTTTCGCTCACTCTCGAAATCAAGCATTTTACAGCAGGTTGGAGCAGCCTGTATCTCAGCACAGGAATAAGGTAGGGAAGAATTCTAAGGATCATTTTGACTGCCTCCAGAAGTTAGATCAGATGGCCAATGGAATTTGGGTGCTAGGTCTTTCCCTTTAGGTTTTTACCCCAACAATGTTTTCATTAGTTTCGCTCACTCTCGAAATCAAGCATTTTACAGCAGGTTGGAGCAGCCTGTATCTCAGCACAGGAATAAGGTAGGGAAGAATTCTAAGGATCATTTTGACTGCCTCCAGAAGTTAGATCAGATGGCAAATTGGATTTGGTGCTAGGTCTTTCCCTTTAGGTTTTACCCCAACAATGTTTTCATTAGTTTCGCTCACTCTCGAAATCAAGCATTTTTACAGCAGGTTGGAGCAGCCTGTATCTCAGCACAGGAATAAGGTAGGGAAGAATTCTAAGGATCATTTTGACTGCCTCCAGAAGTTAGATCAGATGGCAAATTGGATTTGGTGCTAGGTCTTTCCCTTTAGGTTTTACCCCAACAATGTTTTCATTAGTTTCGCTCACTCTCGAAATCAAGCATTTTACAGCAGGTTGGAGCAGCCTGTATCTCAGCACAGGAATAAGGTAGGGAAGAATTCTAAGGATCATTTTGACTGCCTCCAGAAGTTAGATCAGATGGCCAATGGAATTTGGTGCTAGGTCTTTCCCTTTAGGTTTTACCCCAACAATGTTTTCATTAGTTTCGCTCACTCTCGAAATCAAGCATTTTACAGCAGGTTGGAGCAGCCTGTATCTCAGCACAGGAATAAGGTAGGGAAGAATTCTAAGGATCATTTTGACTGCCTCCAGAAGTTAGATCAGATGGCAAATTGGATTTGGTGCTAGGTCTTTCCCTTTAGGTTTTACCCCAACAATGTTTTCATTAGTTTCGCTCACTCTCAAAATCAAGCATTTTACAGCAGGTTGGAGCAGCCTGTATCTCAGCACAGGAATAAGGTAGGGAAGAATTCTAAGGATCATTTTGACTGCCTCCAGAAGTTAGATCAGATGACCAATGGAATTTGGTGCTAGGTCTTTCCCTTTAGGTTTTACCCCAACAATGTTTTCATTAGTTTCGCTCACTCTCGAAATCAAGCATTTTACAGCAGGTTGGAGCAGCCTGTATCTCAGCACAGGAATAAGGTAGGGAAGAATTCTAAGGATCATTTTGACTGCCTCCAGAAGTTAGATCAGATGGCCAATGGAATTTGGTGCTAGGTCTTTCCCTTTAGGTTTTACCCCAACAATGTTTTCATTAGTTTCGCTCACTCTCGAAATCAAGCATTTTACAGCAGGTTGGAGCAGCCTGTATCTCAGCACAGGAATAAGGTAGGGAAGAATTCTAAGGATCATTTTGACTGCCTCCAGAAGTTGGATCAGATGGCAAATTGGATTTGGTGCTAGGTCTTTCCCTTTAGGTTTTACCCCAACAATGTTTTCATTAGTTTCGCTCACTCTCGAAATCAAGCATTTTACAGCAGGTTGGAGCAGCCTGTATCTCAGCACAGGAATAAGGTAGGGAAGAATTCTAAGGATCATTTTGACTGCCTCCAGAAGTTAGATCAGATGGCAAATTGGATTTGGTGCTAGGTCTTTCCCTTTAGGTTTTACCCCAACAATGTTTTCATTAGTTTCGCTCACTCTCGAAATCAAGCATTTTACAGCAGGTTGGAGCAGCCTGTATCTCAGCACAGGAATAAGGTAGGGAAGAATTCTAAGGATCATTTTGACTGCCTCCAGAAGTTAGATCAGATGGCCAATGGAATTTGGTGCTAGGTCTTTCCCTTTAGGTTTTACCCCAACAATGTTTTCATTAGTTTCGCTCACTCTCGAAATCAAGCATTTTACAGCAGGTTGGAGCAGCCTGTATCTCAGCACAGGAATAAGGTAGGGAAGAATTCTAAGGATCATTTTGACTGCCTCCAGAAGTTAGATCAGATGGCAAATTGGATTTGGTGCTAGGTCTTTCCCTTTAGGTTTTACCCCAACAATGTTTTCATTAGTTTCGCTCACTCTCGAAATCAAGCATTTTACAGCAGGTTGGAGCAGCCTGTATCTCAGCACAGGAATAAGGGTAGGGAAGAATTCTAAGGATCATTTTGACTGCCTCCAGAAGTTAGATCAGATGGCCAATGGAATTTGGTGCTAGGTCTTTCCCTTTAGGTTTTACCCCAACAATGTTTTCATTAGTTTCGCTCACTCTCGAAATCAAGCATTTTACAGCAGGTTGGAGCAGCCTGTATCTCAGCACAGGAATAAGGTAGGGAAGAATTCTAAGGATCATTTTGACTGCCTCCAGAAGTTAGATCAGATGGCCAATGGAATTTGGTGCTAGGTCTTTCCCTTTAGGTTTTACCCCCAACAATGTTTTCATTAGTTTCGCTCACTCTCAAAATCAAGCATTTTACAGCAGGTTGGAGCAGCCTGTATCTCAGCACAGGAATAAGGTAGGGAAGAATTCTAAGGATCATTTTGACTGCCTCCAGAAGTTAGATCAGATGGCAAATTGGATTTGGTGCTAGGTCTTTCCCTTTAGGTTTTACCCCAACAATGTTTTCATTAGTTTCGCTCACTCTCGAAATCAAGCATTTTACAGCAGGTTGGAGCAGCCTGTATCTCAGCACAGGAATAAGGTAGGGAAGAATTCTAAGGATCATTTTGACTGCCTCCAGAAGTTAGATCAGATGACCAATGGAATTTGGTGCTAGGTCTTTCCCTTTAGGTTTTACCCCAACAATGTTTTCATTAGTTTCGCTCACTCTCGAAATCAAGCATTTTACAGCAGGTTGGAGCAGCCTGTATCTCAGCACAGGAATAAGGTAGGGAAGAATTCTAAGGATCATTTTGACTGCCTCCAGAAGTTAGATCAGATGGCCAATGGAATTTGGTGCTAGGTCTTTCCCTTTAGGTTTTACCCCAACAATGTTTTCATTAGTTTCGCTCACTCTCGAAATCAAGCATTTTACAGCAGGTTGGAGCAGCCTGTATCTCAGCACAGGAATAAGGTAGGGAAGAATTCTAATACTCATTTTGACTGCCTCCAGAAGTTAGATCAGATGGCAAATTGGATTTGGTGCTAGGTCTTTCCCTTTAGGTTTTACCCCAACAATGTTTTCATTAGTTTCGCTCACTCTCGAAATCAAGCATTTTACAGCAGGTTGGAAGCAGCCTGTATCTCAGCACAGGAATAAGGTAGGGAAGAATTCTAAGGATCATTTTGACTGCCTCCAGAAGTTAGATCAGATGGCAAATTGGATTTGGTGCTAGGTCTTTCCCTTTAGGTTTTACCCCAACAATGTTTTCATTAGTTTCGCTCACTCTCGAAATCAAGCATTTTACAGCAGGTTGGAGCAGCCTGTATCTCAGCACAGGAATAAGGTAGGGAAGAATTCTAAGGATCATTTTGACTGCCTCCAGAAGTTAGATCAGATGGCAAATTGGATTTGGTGCTAGGTCTTTCCCTTTAGGTTTTACCCCAACAATGTTTTCATTAGTTTCGCTCACTCTCGAAATCAAGCATTTTACAGCAGGTTGGAGCAGCCTGTATCTCAGCACAGGAATAAGGTAGGGAAGAATTCTAAGGATCATTTTGACTGCCTCCAGAAGTTAGATCAGATGGCCAATGGAATTTGGTGCTAGGTCTTTTCCCTTTAGGTTTTACCCCAACAATGTTTTCATTAGTTTCGCTCACTCTCGAAATCAAGCATTTTACAGCAGGTTGGAGCAGCCTGTATCTCAGCACAGGAATAAGGTAGGGAAGAATTCTTAAGGATCATTTTGACTGCCTCCAGAAGTTAGATCAGATGGCAAATTGGATTTGGTGCTAGGTCCTTTCCCTTTAGGTTTTACCCCAACAATGTTTTCATTAGTTTCGCTCACTCTCGAAATCAAGCATTTTACAGCAGGTTGGAGCAGCCTGTATCTCAGCACAGGAATAAGGTAGGGAAGAATTCTAAGGATCATTTTGACTGCCTCCAGAAGTTAGATCAGATGGCAAATTGGATTTGGTGCTAGGTCTTTCCCTTTAGGTTTTACCCCAACAATGTTTTCATTAGTTTCGCTCACTCTCGAAATCAAGCATTTTACAGCAGGTTGGAGCAGCCTGTATCTCAGCACAGGAATAAGGTAGGGAAGAATTCTAAGGATCATTTTGACTGCCTCCAGAAGTTAGATCAGATGGCCAATGGAATTTGGTGCTAGGTCTTTCCCTTTAGGTTTTACCCCAACAATGTTTTCATTAGTTTCGCTCACTCTCGAAATCAAGCATTTTACAGCAGGTTGGAGCAGCCTGTATCTCAGCACAGGAATAAGGTAGGGAAGAATTCTAAGGATCATTTTGACTGCCTCCAGAAGTTAGATCAGATGGCCAATGGAATTTGGTGCTAGGTCTTTCCCTTTAGGTTTTACCCCAACAATGTTTTCATTAGTTTCGCTCACTCTCGAAATCAAGCATTTTACAGCAGGTTGGAGCAGCCTGTATCTCAGCACAGGAATAAGGTAGGGAAGAATTCTAAGGATCATTTTGACTGCCTCCAGAAGTTAGATCAGATGGCAAATTGGATTTGGTGCTAGGTCTTTCCCTTTAGGTTTTACCCCAACAATGTTTTCATTAGTTTCGCTCACTCTCGAAATCAAGCATTTTACAGCAGGTTGGAGCAGCCTGTATCTCAGCACAGGAATAAGGTAGGGAAGAATTCTAAGGATCATTTTGACTGCCTCCAGAAGTTAGATCAGATGGCAAATTGGATTTGGTGCTAGGTCTTTCCCTTTAGGTTTTACCCCAACAATGTTTTCATTAGTTTCGCTCACTCTCAAAATCAAGCATTTTACAGCAGGTTGGAGCAGCCTGTATCTCAGCACAGGAATAAGGTAGGGAAGAATTCTAAGGATCATTTTGACTGCCTCCAGAAGTTAGATCAGATGGCAAATTGGATTTGGTGCTAGGTCTTTCCCTTTAGGTTTTACCCCAACAATGTTTTCATTAGTTTCGCTCACTCTCGAAATCAAGCATTTTACAGCAGGTTGGAGCAGCCTGTATCTCAGCACAGGAATAAGGTAGGGAAGAATTCTAAGGATCATTTTGACTGCCTCCAGAAGTTAGATCAGATGGCCAATGGAATTTGGTGCTAGGTCTTTCCCTTTAGGTTTTACCCCAACAATGTTTTCATTAGTTTCGCTCACTCTCGAAATCAAGCATTTTACAGCAGGTTGGAGCAGCCTGTATCTCAGCACAGGAATAAGGTAGGGAAGAATTCTAAGGATCATTTTGACTGCCTCCAGAAGTTAGATCAGATGGCAAATTGGATTTGGTGCTAGGTCTTTCCCTTTAGGTTTTACCCCAACAATGTTTTCATTAGTTTCGCTCACTCTCGAAATCAAGCATTTTACAGCAGGTTGGAGCAGCCTGTATCTCAGCACAGGAATAAGGTAGGGAAGAATTCTAAGGATCATTTTGACTGCCTCCAGAAGTTAGATCAGATGGCAAATTGGATTTGGTGCTAGGTCTTTCCCTTTAGGTTTTACCCCAACAATGTTTTCATTAGTTTCGCTCACTCTCGAAATCAAGCATTTTACAGCAGGTTGGAGCAGCCTGTATCTCAGCACAGGAATAAGGTAGGGAAGAATTCTAAGGATCATTTTGACTGCCTCCAGAAGTTAGATCAGATGGCCAATGGAATTTGGTGCTAGGTCTTTCCCTTTAGGTTTTACCCCAACAATGTTTTCATTAGTTTCGCTCACTCTCGAAATCAAGCATTTTACAGCAGGTTGGAGCAGCCTGTATCTCAGCACAGGAATAAGGTAGGGAAGAATTCTAAGGATCATTTTGACTGCCTCCAGAAGTTAGATCAGATGGCCAATGTAATTTGGTGCTAGGTCTTTCCCTTTAGGTTTTACCCCAACAATGTTTTCATTAGTTTCGCTCACTCTCGAAATCAAGCATTTTACAGCAGGTTGGAGCAGCCTGTATCTCAGCACAGGAATAAGGTAGGGAAGAATTCTAAGGATCATTTTGACTGCCTCCAGAAGTTAGATCAGATGGCAAATTGGATTTGGTGCTAGGTCTTTCCCTTTAGGTTTTACCCCAACAATGTTTTCATTAGTTTCGCTCACTCTCGAAATCAAGCATTTTACAGCAGGTTGGAGCAGCCTGTATCTCAGCACAGGAATAAGGTAGGGAAGAATTCTAAGGATCATTTTGACTGCCTCCAGAAGTTAGATCAGATGGCAAATTGGATTTGGTGCTAGGTCTTTCCCTTTAGGTTTTACCCCAACAATGTTTTCATTAGTTTCGCTCACTCTCAAAATCAAGCATTTTACAGCAGGTTGGAGCAGCCTGTATCTCAGCACAGGAATAAGGTAGGGAAGAATTCTAAGGATCATTTTGACTGCCTCCAGAAGTTGGATCAGATGGCAAATTGGATTTGGTGCTAGGTCTTTCCCTTTAGGTTTTACCCCAACAATGTTTTCATTAGTTTCGCTCACTCTCGAAATCAAGCATTTTACAGCAGGTTGGAGCAGCCTGTATCTCAGCACAGGAATAAGGTAGGGAAGAATTCTAAGGATCATTTTGACTGCCTCCAGAAGTTAGATCAGATGGCGAATGGAATTTGGTGCTAGGTCTTTCCCTTTAGGTTTTACCCCAACAATGTTTTCATTAGTTTCGCTCACTCTCGAAATCAAGCATTTTACAGCAGGTTGGAGCAGCCTGTATCTCAGCACAGGAATAAGGTAGGGAAGAATTCTAAGGATCATTTTGACTGCCTCCAGAAGTTAGATCAGATGGCCAATGGAATTTGGTGCTAGGTCTTTCCCTTTAGGTTTTACCCCAACAATGTTTTCATTAGTTTCGCTCACTCTCGAAATCAAGCATTTTACAGCAGGTTGGAGCAGCCTGTATCTCAGCACAGGAATAAGGTAGGGAAGAATTCTAAGGATCATTTTGACTGCCTCCAGAAGTTAGATCAGATGGCCAATGGAATTTGGTGCTAGGTCTTTCCCTTTAGGTTTTACCCCAACAATGTTTTCATTAGTTTCGCTCACTCTCGAAATCAAGCATTTTACAGCAGGTTGGAGCAGCCTGTATCTCAGCACAGGAATAAGGTAGGGAAGAATTCTAAGGATCATTTTGACTGCCTCCAGAAGTTAGATCAGATGGCAAATTGGATTTGGTGCTAGGTCTTTCCCTTTAGGTTTTACCCCAACAATGTTTTCATTAGTTTCGCTCACTCTCGAAATCAAGCATTTTACAGCAGGTTGGAGCAGCCTGTATCTCAGCACAGGAATAAGGTAGGGAAGAATTCTAAGGATCATTTTGACTGCCTCCAGAAGTTAGATCAGATGGCCAATGGAATTTGGTGCTAGGTCTTTCCCTTTAGGTTTTACCCCAACAATGTTTTCATTAGTTTCGCTCACTCTCGAAATCAAGCATTTTACAGCAGGTTGGAGCAGCCTGTATCTCAGCACAGGAATAAGGTAGGGAAGAATTCTAAGGATCATTTTGACTGCCTCCAGAAGTTAGATCAGATGGCAAATTGGATTTGGTGCTAGGTCTTTCCCTTTAGGTTTTACCCCAACAATGTTTTCATTAGTTTCGCTCACTCTCAAAATCAAGCATTTTACAGCAGGTTGGAGCAGCCTGTATCTCAGCACAGGAATAAGGTAGGGAAGAATTCTAAGGATCATTTTGACTGCCTCCAGAAGTTAGATCAGATGGCCAATGGAATTTGGTGCTAGGTCTTTCCCTTTAGGTTTTACCCCAACAATGTTTTCATTAGTTTCGCTCACTCTCGAAATCAAGCATTTTACAGCAGGTTGGAGCAGCCTGTATCTCAGCACAGGAATAAGGTAGGGAAGAATTCTAAGGATCATTTTGACTGCCTCCAGAAGTTAGATCAGATGGCCAATGGAATTTGGTGCTAGGTCTTTCCCTTTAGGTTTTACCCCAACAATGTTTTCATTAGTTTCGCTCACTCTCGAAATCAAGCATTTTACAGCAGGTTGGAGCAGCCTGTATCTCAGCACAGGAATAAGGTAGGGAAGAATTCTAAGGATCATTTTGACTGCCTCCAGAAGTTAGATCAGATGGCAAATTGGATTTGGTGCTAGGTCTTTCCCTTTAGGTTTTACCCCAACAATGTTTTCATTAGTTTCGCTCACTCTCGAAATCAAGCATTTTACAGCAGGTTGGAGCAGCCTGTATCTCAGCACAGGAATAAGGTAGGGAAGAATTCTAAGGATCATTTTGACTGCCTCCAGAAGTTAGATCAGATGGCCAATGGAATTTGGTGCTAGGTCTTTCCCTTTAGGTTTTACCCCAACAATGTTTTCATTAGTTTCGCTCACTCTCGAAATCAAGCATTTTACAGCAGGTTGGAGCAGCCTGTATCTCAGCACAGGAATAAGGTAGGGAAGAATTCAAATACTCATTTTGACTGCCTCCAGAAGTTAGATCAGATGGCCAATGGAATTTGGTGCTAGGTCTTTCCCTTTAGGTTTTACCCCAACAATGTTTTCATTAGTTTCGCTCACTCTCGAAATCAAGCATTTTACAGCAGGTTGGAGCAGCCTGTATCTCAGCACAGGAATAAGGTAGGGAAGAATTCTAAGGATCATTTTGACTGCCTCCAGAAGTTAGATCAGATGGCCAATGGAATTTGGTGCTAGGTCTTTCCCTTTAGGTTTTACTCCAACAATGTTTTCATTAGTTTCGCTCACTCTCGAAATCAAGCATTTTACAGCAGGTTGGAGCAGCCTGTATCTCAGCACAGGAATAAGGTAGGGAAGAATTCTAAGGATCATTTTGACTGCCTCCAGAAGTTAGATCAGATGGCAAATTGGATTTGGTGCTAGGTCTTTCCCTTTAGGTTTTACCCCAACAATGTTTTCATTAGTTTCGCTCACTCTCGAAATCAAGCATTTTACAGCAGGTTGGAGCAGCCTGTATCTCAGCACAGGAATAAGGTAGGGAAGAATTCTAAGGATCATTTTGACTGCCTCCAGAAGTTAGATCAGATGGCAAATTGGATTTGGTGCTAGGTCTTTCCCTTTAGGTTTTACCCCAACAATGTTTTCATTAGTTTCGCTCACTCTCGAAATCAAGCATTTTACAGCAGGTTGGAGCAGCCTGTATCTCAGCACAGGAATAAGGTAGGGAAGAATTCTAAGGATCATTTTGACTGCCTCCAGAAGTTAGATCAGATGGCCAATGGAATTTGGTGCTAGGTCTTTCCCTTTAGGTTTTACCCCAACAATGTTTTCATTAGTTTCGCTCACTCTCGAAATCAAGCATTTTACAGCAGGTTGGAGCAGCCTGTATCTCAGCACAGGAATAAGGTAGGGAAAAATTCAAATACTCATTTTGACTGCCTCCAGAAGTTAGATCAGATGGCAAATTGGATTTGGTGCTAGGTCTTTCCCTTTAGGTTTTACCCCAACAATGTTTTCATTAGTTTCGCTCACTCTCGAAATCAAGCATTTTACAGCAGGTTGGAGCAGCCTGTATCTCAGCACAGGAATAAGGTAGGGAAGAATTCTAAGGATCATTTTGACTGCCTCCAGAAGTTAGATCAGATGGCCAATGGAATTTGGTGCTAGGTCTTTCCCTTTAGGTTTTACCCCAACAATGTTTTCATTAGTTTCGCTCACTCTCGAAATCAAGCATTTTACAGCAGGTTGGAGCAGCCTGTATCTCAGCACAGGAATAAGGTAGGGAAGAATTCTAAGGATCATTTTGACTGCCTCCAGAAGTTAGATCAGATGGCCAATGGAATTTGGTGCTAGGTCTTTCCCTTTAGGTTTTACCCCAACAATGTTTTCATTAGTTTCGCTCACTCTCGAAATCAAGCATTTTACAGCAGGTTGGAGCAGCCTGTATCTCAGCACAGGAATAAGGTAGGGAAGAATTCTAAGGATCATTTTGACTGCCTCCAGAAGTTAGATCAGATGGCAAATTGGATTTGGTGCTAGGTCTTTCCCTTTAGGTTTTACCCCAACAATGTTTTCATTAGTTTCGCTCACTCTCGAAATCAAGCATTTTACAGCAGGTTGGAGCAGCCTGTATCTCAGCACAGGAATAAGGTAGGGAAGAATTCTAAGGATCATTTTGACTGCCTCCAGAAGTTAGATCAGATGGCAAATTGGATTTGGTGCTAGGTCTTTCCCTTTAGGTTTTACCCCAACAATGTTTTCATTAGTTTCGCTCACTCTCAAAATCAAGCATTTTACAGCAGGTTGGAGCAGCCTGTATCTCAGCACAGGAATAAGGTAGGGAAGAATTCAAATACTCATTTTGACTGCCTCCAGAAGTTAGATCAGATGGCCAATGGAATTTGGTGCTAGGTCTTTCCCTTTAGGTTTTACCCCAACAATGTTTTCATTAGTTTCGCTCACTCTCGAAATCAAGCATTTTACAGCAGGTTGGAGCAGCCTGTATCTCAGCACAGGAATAAGGTAGGGAAGAATTCAAATACTCATTTTGACTGCCTCCAGAAGTTAGATCAGATGGCCAATGCAATTTGGTGCTAGGCCTTTCCCTTTAGGTTTTACCCCAACAATGTTTTCATTAGTTTCGCTCACTCTCGAAATCAAGCATTTTACAGCAGGTTGGAGCAGCCTGTATCTCAGCACAGGAATAAGGTAGGGAAGAATTCTAAGGATCATTTTGACTGCCTCCAGAAGTTAGATCAGATGGCAAATTGGATTTGGTGCTAGGTCTTTCCCTTTAGGTTTTACCCCAACAATGTTTTCATTAGTTTCGCTCACTCTCGAAATCAAGCATTTTACAGCAGGTTGGAGCAGCCTGTATCTCAGCACAGGAATAAGGTAGGGAAGAATTCTAAGGATCATTTTGACTGCCTCCAGAAGTTAGATCAGATGGCAAATTGGATTTGGTGCTAGGTCTTTCCCTTTAGGTTTTACCCCAACAATGTTTTCATTAGTTTCGCTCACTCTCGAAATCAAGCATTTTACAGCAGGTTGGAGCAGCCTGTATCTCAGCACAGGAATAAGGTAGGGAAGAATTCAAATACTCATTTTGACTGCCTCCAGAAGTTAGATCAGATGGCAAATTGGATTTGGTGCTAGGTCTTTCCCTTTAGGTTTTACCCCAACAATGTTTTCATTAGTTTCGCTCACTCTCGAAATCAAGCATTTTACAGCAGGTTGGAGCAGCCTGTATCTCAGCACAGGAATAAGGTAGGGAAGAATTCTAAGGATCATTTTGACTGCCTCCAGAAGTTAGATCAGATGGCAAATTGGATTTGGTGCTAGGTCTTTCCCTTTAGGTTTTACCCCAACAATGTTTTCATTAGTTTCGCTCACTCTCGAAATCAAGCATTTTACAGCAGGTTGGAGCAGCCTGTATCTCAGCACAGGAATAAGGTAGGGAAGAATTCTAAGGATCATTTTGACTGCCTCCAGAAGTTAGATCAGATGGCAAATTGGATTTGGTGCTAGGTCTTTCCCTTTAGGTTTTACCCCAACAATGTTTTCATTAGTTTCGCTCACTCTCGAAATCAAGCATTTTACAGCAGGTTGGAGCAGCCTGTATCTCAGCACAGGAATAAGGTAGGGAAGAATTCTAAGGATCATTTTGACTGCCTCCAGAAGTTAGATCAGATGGCCAATGGAATTTGGTGCTAGGTCTTTCCCTTTAGGTTTTACCCCAACAATGTTTTCATTAGTTTCGCTCACTCTCGAAATCAAGCATTTTACAGCAGGTTGGAGCAGCCTGTATCTCAGCACAGGAATAAGGTAGGGAAGAATTCAAATACTCATTTTGACTGCCTCCAGAAGTTAGATCAGATGGCCAATGCAATTTGGTGCTAGGCCTTTCCCTTTAGGTTTTACCCCAACAATGTTTTCATTAGTTTCGCTCACTCTCGAAATCAAGCATTTTACAGCAGGTTGGAGCAGCCTGTATCTCAGCACAGGAATAAGGTAGGGAAGAATTCTAAGGATCATTTTGACTGCCTCCAGAAGTTAGATCAGATGGCAAATTGGATTTGGTGCTAGGTCTTTCCCTTTAGGTTTTACCCCAACAATGTTTTCATTAGTTTCGCTCACTCTCGAAATCAAGCATTTTACAGCAGGTTGGAGCAGCCTGTATCTCAGCACAGGAATAAGGTAGGGAAGAATTCTAAGGATCATTTTGACTGCCTCCAGAAGTTAGATCAGATGGCAAATTGGATTTGGTGCTAGGTCTTTCCCTTTAGGTTTTACCCCAACAATGTTTTCATTAGTTTCGCTCACTCTCGAAATCAAGCATTTTACAGCAGGTTGGAGCAGCCTGTATCTCAGCACAGGAATAAGGTAGGGAAGAATTCTAAGGATCATTTTGACTGCCTCCAGAAGTTAGATCAGATGGCAAATTGGATTTGGTGCTAGGTCTTTCCCTTTAGGTTTTACCCCAACAATGTTTTCATTAGTTTTGCTCACTCTCGAAATCAAGCATTTTACAGCAGGTTGGAGCAGCCTGTATCTCAGCACAGGAATAAGGTAGGGAAGAATTCTAAGGATCATTTTGACTGCCTCCAGAAGTTAGATCAGATGGCAAATTGGATTTGGTGCTAGGTCTTTCCCTTTAGGTTTTACCCCAACAATGTTTTCATTAGTTTCGCTCACTCTCGAAATCAAGCATTTTACAGCAGGTTGGAGCAGCCTGTATCTCAGCACAGGAATAAGGTAGGGAAGAATTCTAAGGATCATTTTGACTGCCTCCAGAAGTTAGATCAGATGGCAAATTGGATTTGGTGCTAGGTCTTTCCCTTTAGGTTTTACCCCAACAATGTTTTCATTAGTTTCGCTCACTCTCGAAATCAAGCATTTTACAGCAGGTTGGAGCAGCCTGTATCTCAGCACAGGAATAAGGTAGGGAAGAATTCTAAGGATCATTTTGACTGCCTCCAGAAGTTAGATCAGATGGCAAATTGGATTTGGTGCTAGGTCTTTCCCTTTAGGTTTTACCCCAACAATGTTTTCATTAGTTTCGCTCACTCTCGAAATCAAGCATTTTACAGCAGGTTGGAGCAGCCTGTATCTCAGCACAGGAATAAGGTAGGGAAGAATTCTAAGGATCATTTTGACTGCCTCCAGAAGTTAGATCAGATGGCAAATTGGATTTGGTGCTAGGTCTTTCCCTTTAGGTTTTACCCCAACAATGTTTTCATTAGTTTCGCTCACTCTCGAAATCAAGCATTTTACAGCAGGTTGGAGCAGCCTGTATCTCAGCACAGGAATAAGGTAGGGAAGAATTCTAAGGATCATTTTGACTGCCTCCAGAAGTTAGATCAGATGGCCAATGGAATTTGGTGCTAGGTCTTTCCCTTTAGGTTTTACCCCAACAATGTTTTCATTAGTTTCGCTCACTCTCGAAATCAAGCATTTTACAGCAGGTTGGAGCAGCCTGTATCTCAGCACAGGAATAAGGTAGGGAAGAATTCTAAGGATCATTTTGACTGCCTCCAGAAGTTAGATCAGATGGCCAATGGAATTTGGTGCTAGGTCTTTCCCTTTAGGTTTTACCCCAACAATGTTTTCATTAGTTTCGCTCACTCTCGAAATCAAGCATTTTACAGCAGGTTGGAGCAGCCTGTATCTCAGCACAGGAATAAGGTAGGGAAGAATTCAAATACTCATTTTGACTGCCTCCAGAAGTTAGATCAGATGGCCAATGCAATTTGGTGCTAGGCCTTTCCCTTTAGGTTTTACCCCAACAATGTTTTCATTAGTTTCGCTCACTCTCGAAATCAAGCATTTTACAGCAGGTTGGAGCAGCCTGTATCTCAGCACAGGAATAAGGTAGGGAAGAATTCTAAGGATCATTTTGACTGCCTCCAGAAGTTAGATCAGATGGCCAATGAAATTTGGTGCTAGGCCTTTCCCTTTAGGTTTTACCCCAACAATGTTTTCATTAGTTTCGCTCACTCTCGAAATCAAGCATTTTACAGCAGGTTGGAGCAGCCTGTATCTCAGCACAGGAATAAGGTAGGGAAGAATTCAAATACTCATTTTGACTGCCTCCAGAAGTTAGATCAGATGGCAAATTGGATTTGGTGCTAGGTCTTTCCCTTTAGGTTTTACCCCAACAATGTTTTCATTAGTTTCGCTCACTCTCGAAATCAAGCATTTTACAGCAGGTTGGAGCAGCCTGTATCTCAGCACAGGAATAAGGTAGGGAAGAATTCTAAGGATCATTTTGACTGCCTCCAGAAGTTAGATCAGATGGCAAATTGGATTTGGTGCTAGGTCTTTCCCTTTAGGTTTTACCCCAACAATGTTTTCATTAGTTTCGCTCACTCTCGAAATCAAGCATTTTACAGCAGGTTGGAGCAGCCTGTATCTCAGCACAGGAATAAGGTAGGGAAGAATTCTAAGGATCATTTTGACTGCCTCCAGAAGTTAGATCAGATGGCAAATTGGATTTGGTGCTAGGTCTTTCCCTTTAGGTTTTACCCCAACAATGTTTTCATTAGTTTTGCTCACTCTCGAAATCAAGCATTTTACAGCAGGTTGGAGCAGCCTGTATCTCAGCACAGGAATAAGGTAGGGAAGAATTCTAAGGATCATTTTGACTGCCTCCAGAAGTTAGATCAGATGGCAAATTGGATTTGGTGCTAGGTCTTTCCCTTTAGGTTTTACCCCAACAATGTTTTCATTAGTTTCGCTCACTCTCGAAATCAAGCATTTTACAGCAGGTTGGAGCAGCCTGTATCTCAGCACAGGAATAAGGTAGGGAAGAATTCTAAGGATCATTTTGACTGCCTCCAGAAGTTAGATCAGATGGCAAATTGGATTTGGTGCTAGGTCTTTCCCTTTAGGTTTTACCCCAACAATGTTTTCATTAGTTTCGCTCACTCTCGAAATCAAGCATTTTACAGCAGGTTGGAGCAGCCTGTATCTCAGCACAGGAATAAGGTAGGGAAGAATTCAAATACTCATTTTGACTGCCTCCAGAAGTTAGATCAGATGGCAAATTGGATTTGGTGCTAGGTCTTTCCCTTTAGGTTTTACCCCAACAATGTTTTCATTAGTTTCGCTCACTCTCGAAATCAAGCATTTTACAGCAGGTTGGAGCAGCCTGTATCTCAGCACAGGAATAAGGTAGGGAAGAATTCTAAGGATCATTTTGACTGCCTCCAGAAGTTAGATCAGATGGCAAATTGGATTTGGTGCTAGGTCTTTCCCTTTAGGTTTTACCCCAACAATGTTTTCATTAGTTTCGCTCACTCTCGAAATCAAGCATTTTACAGCAGGTTGGAGCAGCCTGTATCTCAGCACAGGAATAAGGTAGGGAAGAATTCTAAGGATCATTTTGACTGCCTCCAGAAGTTAGATCAGATGGCCAATGGAATTTGGTGCTAGGTCTTTCCCTTTAGGTTTTACCCCAACAATGTTTTCATTAGTTTCGCTCACTCTCGAAATCAAGCATTTTACAGCAGGTTGGAGCAGCCTGTATCTCAGCACAGGAATAAGGTAGGGAAGAATTCTAAGGATCATTTTGACTGCCTCCAGAAGTTAGATCAGATGGCCAATGGAATTTGGTGCTAGGTCTTTCCCTTTAGGTTTTACCCCAACAATGTTTTCATTAGTTTCGCTCACTCTCGAAATCAAGCATTTTACAGCAGGTTGGAGCAGCCTGTATCTCAGCACAGGAATAAGGTAGGGAAGAATTCAAATACTCATTTTGACTGCCTCCAGAAGTTAGATCAGATGGCCAATGCAATTTGGTGCTTGGCCTTTCCCTTTAGGTTTTACCCCAACAATGTTTTCATTAGTTTCGCTCACTCTCGAAATCAAGCATTTTACAGCAGGTTGGAGCAGCCTGTATCTCAGCACAGGAATAAGGTAGGGAAGAATTCTAAGGATCATTTTGACTGCCTCCAGAAGTTAGATCAGATGGCCAATGCAATTTGGTGCTAGGTCTTTCCCTTTAGGTTTTACCCCAACAATGTTTTCATTAGTTTCGCTCACTCTCGAAATCAAGCATTTTACAGCAGGTTGGAGCAGCCTGTATCTCAGCACAGGTATAAGGTAGGGAAGAATTCAAATACTCATTTTGACTGCCTCCAGAAGTTAGATCAGATGGCAAATTGGATTTGGTGCTAGGTCTTTCCCTTTAGGTTTTACCCCAACAATGTTTTCATTAGTTTCGCTCACTCTCGAAATCAAGCATTTTACAGCAGGTTGGAGCAGCCTGTATCTCAGCACAGGAATAAGGTAGGGAAGAATTCTAAGGATCATTTTGACTGCCTCCAGAAGTTAGATCAGATGGCAAATTGGATTTGGTGCTAGGTCTTTCCCTTTAGGTTTTACCCCAACAATGTTTTCATTAGTTTCGCTCACTCTCGAAATCAAGCATTTTACAGCAGGTTGGAGCAGCCTGTATCTCAGCACAGGAATAAGGTAGGGAAGAATTCTAAGGATCATTTTGACTGCCTCCAGAAGTTAGATCAGATGGCAAATTGGATTTGGTGCTAGGTCTTTCCCTTTAGGTTTTACCCCAACAATGTTTTCATTAGTTTCGCTCACTCTCGAAATCAAGCATTTTACAGCAGGTTGGAGCAGCCTGTATCTCAGCACAGGAATAAGGTAGGGAAAAATTCAAATACTCATTTTGACTGCCTCCAGAAGTTAGATCAGATGGCAAATTGGATTTGGTGCTAGGTCTTTCCCTTTAGGTTTTACCCCAACAATGTTTTCATTAGTTTCGCTCACTCTCGAAATCAAGCATTTTACAGCAGGTTGGAGCAGCCTGTATCTCAGCACAGGAATAAGGTAGGGAAGAATTCTAAGGATCATTTTGACTGCCTCCAGAAGTTAGATCAGATGGCCAATGGAATTTGGTGCTAGGTCTTTCCCTTTAGGTTTTACCCCAACAATGTTTTCATTAGTTTCGCTCACTCTCGAAATCAAGCATTTTACAGCAGGTTGGAGCAGCCTGTATCTCAGCACAGGAATAAGGTAGGGAAGAATTCTAAGGATCATTTTGACTGCCTCCAGAAGTTAGATCAGATGGCCAATGGAATTTGGTGCTAGGTCTTTCCCTTTAGGTTTTACCCCAACAATGTTTTCATTAGTTTCGCTCACTCTCGAAATCAAGCATTTTACAGCAGGTTGGAGCAGCCTGTATCTCAGCACAGGAATAAGGTAGGGAAGAATTCTAAGGATCATTTTGACTGCCTCCAGAAGTTAGATCAGATGGCAAATTGGATTTGGTGCTAGGTCTTTCCCTTTAGGTTTTACCCCAACAATGTTTTCATTAGTTTCGCTCACTCTCGAAATCAAGCATTTTACAGCAGGTTGGAGCAGCCTGTATCTCAGCACAGGAATAAGGTAGGGAAGAATTCTAAGGATCATTTTGACTGCCTCCAGAAGTTAGATCAGATGGCAAATTGGATTTGGTGCTAGGTCTTTCCCTTTAGGTTTTACCCCAACAATGTTTTCATTAGTTTCGCTCACTCTCAAAATCAAGCATTTTACAGCAGGTTGGAGCAGCCTGTATCTCAGCACAGGAATAAGGTAGGGAAGAATTCAAATACTCATTTTGACTGCCTCCAGAAGTTAGATCAGATGGCCAATGGAATTTGGTGCTAGGTCTTTCCCTTTAGGTTTTACCCCAACAATGTTTTCATTAGTTTCGCTCACTCTCGAAATCAAGCATTTTACAGCAGGTTGGAGCAGCCTGTATCTCAGCACAGGAATAAGGTAGGGAAGAATTCTAAGGATCATTTTGACTGCCTCCAGAAGTTAGATCAGATGGCCAATGCAATTTGGTGCTAGGCCTTTCCCTTTAGGTTTTACCCCAACAATGTTTTCATTAGTTTCGCTCACTCTCGAAATCAAGCATTTTACAGCAGGTTGGAGCAGCCTGTATCTCAGCACAGGAATAAGGTAGGGAAGAATTCTAAGGATCATTTTGACTGCCTCCAGAAGTTAGATCAGATGGCAAATTGGATTTGGTGCTAGGTCTTTCCCTTTAGGTTTTACCCCAACAATGTTTTCATTAGTTTCGCTCACTCTCGAAATCAAGCATTTTACAGCAGGTTGGAGCAGCCTGTATCTCAGCACAGGAATAAGGTAGGGAAGAATTCTAAGGATCATTTTGACTGCCTCCAGAAGTTAGATCAGATGGCCAATTGGATTTGGTGCTAGGTCTTTCCCTTTAGGTTTTACCCCAACAATGTTTTCATTAGTTTCGCTCACTCTCGAAATCAAGCATTTTACAGCAGGTTGGAGCAGCCTGTATCTCAGCACAGGAATAAGGTAGGGAAGAATTCAAATACTCATTTTGACTGCCTCCAGAAGTTAGATCAGATGGCAAATTGGATTTGGTGCTAGGTCTTTCCCTTTAGGTTTTACCCCAACAATGTTTTCATTAGTTTCGCTCACTCTCGAAATCAAGGATTTTACAGCAGGTTGGAGCAGCCTGTATCTCAGCACAGGAATAAGGTAGGGAAGAATTCTAAGGATCATTTTGACTGCCTCCAGAAGTTAGATCAGATGGCAAATTGGATTTGGTGCTAGGTCTTTCCCTTTAGGTTTTACCCCAACAATGTTTTCATTAGTTTCGCTCACTCTCGAAATCAAGCATTTTACAGCAGGTTGGAGCAGCCTGTATCTCAGCACAGGAATAAGGTAGGGAAGAATTCTAAGGATCATTTTGACTGCCTCCAGAAGTTAGATCAGATGGCCAATGGAATTTGGTGCTAGGTCTTTCCCTTTAGGTTTTACCCCAACAATGTTTTCATTAGTTTCGCTCACTCTCGAAATCAAGCATTTTACAGCAGGTTGGAGCAGCCTGTATCTCAGCACAGGAATAAGGTAGGGAA
This sequence comes from Melanerpes formicivorus, assembly GCF_026170545.1. Taxonomy (NCBI): domain Eukaryota; kingdom Metazoa; phylum Chordata; class Aves; order Piciformes; family Picidae; genus Melanerpes; species Melanerpes formicivorus. The sequence goes on along the minus strand of NW_027143572.1, from coordinate 27,238 downwards.
GAATTCTAAGGATCATTTTGACTGCCTCCAGAAGTTAGATCAGATGGCCAATGGAATTTGGTGCTAGGTCTTTCCCTTTAGGTTTTACCCCAACAATGTTTTCATTAGTTTCGCTCACTCTCGAAATCAAGCATTTTACAGCAGGTTGGAGCAGCCTGTATCTCAGCACAGGAATAAGGTAGGGAAGAATTCAAATACTCATTTTGACTGCCTCCAGAAGTTAGATCAGATGGCCAATGCAATTTGGTGCTAGGCCTTTCCCTTTAGGTTTTACCCCAACAATGTTTTCATTAGTTTCGCTCACTCTCGAAATCAAGCATTTTACAGCAGGTTGGAGCAGCCTGTATCTCAGCACAGGAATAAGGTAGGGAAGAATTCTAAGGATCATTTTGACTGCCTCCAGAAGTTAGATCAGATGGCCAATGAAATTTGGTGCTAGGCCTTTCCCTTTAGGTTTTACCCCAACAATGTTTTCATTAGTTTCGCTCACTCTCGAAATCAAGCATTTTACAGCAGGTTGGAGCAGCCTGTATCTCAGCACAGGAATAAGGTAGGGAAGAATTCAAATACTCATTTTGACTGCCTCCAGAAGTTAGATCAGATGGCAAATTGGATTTGGTGCTAGGTCTTTCCCTTTAGGTTTTACCCCAACAATGTTTTCATTAGTTTCGCTCACTCTCGAAATCAAGCATTTTACAGCAGGTTGGAGCAGCCTGTATCTCAGCACAGGAATAAGGTAGGGAAGAATTCTAAGGATCATTTTGACTGCCTCCAGAAGTTAGATCAGATGGCAAATTGGATTTGGTGCTAGGTCTTTCCCTTTAGGTTTTACCCCAACAATGTTTTCATTAGTTTCGCTCACTCTCGAAATCAAGCATTTTACAGCAGGTTGGAGCAGCCTGTATCTCAGCACAGGAATAAGGTAGGGAAGAATTCTAAGGATCATTTTGACTGCCTCCAGAAGTTAGATCAGATGGCCAATGGAATTTGGTGCTAGGTCTTTCCCTTTAGGTTTTACCCCAACAATGTTTTCATTAGTTTCGCTCACTCTCGAAATCAAGCATTTTACAGCAGGTTGGAGCAGCCTGTATCTCAGCACAGGAATAAGGTAGGGAAGAATTCTAAGGATCATTTTGACTGCCTCCAGAAGTTAGATCAGATGGCCAATGGAATTTGGTGCTAGGTCTTTCCCTTTAGGTTTTACCCCAACAATGTTTTCATTAGTTTCGCTCACTCTCGAAATCAAGCATTTTACAGCAGGTTGGAGCAGCCTGTATCTCAGCACAGGAATAAGGTAGGGAAGAATTCAAATACTCATTTTGACTGCCTCCAGAAGTTAGATCAGATGGCCAATGCAATTTGGTGCTTGGCCTTTCCCTTTAGGTTTTACCCCAACAATGTTTTCATTAGTTTCGCTCACTCTCGAAATCAAGCATTTTACAGCAGGTTGGAGCAGCCTGTATCTCAGCACAGGAATAAGGTAGGGAAGAATTCTAAGGATCATTTTGACTGCCTCCAGAAGTTAGATCAGATGGCCAATGCAATTTGGTGCTAGGCCTTTCCCTTTAGGTTTTACCCCAACAATGTTTTCATTAGTTTCGCTCACTCTCGAAATCAAGCATTTTACAGCAGGTTGGAGCAGCCTGTATCTCAGCACAGGTATAAGGTAGGGAAGAATTCAAATACTCATTTTGACTGCCTCCAGAAGTTAGATCAGATGGCAAATTGGATTTGGTGCTAGGTCTTTCCCTTTAGGTTTTACCCCAACAATGTTTTCATTAGTTTCGCTCACTCTCGAAATCAAGCATTTTACAGCAGGTTGGAGCAGCCTGTATCTCAGCACAGGAATAAGGTAGGGAAGAATTCTAAGGATCATTTTGACTGCCTCCAGAAGTTAGATCAGATGGCAAATTGGATTTGGTGCTAGGTCTTTCCCTTTAGGTTTTACCCCAACAATGTTTTCATTAGTTTCGCTCACTCTCGAAATCAAGCATTTTACAGCAGGTTGGAGCAGCCTGTATCTCAGCACAGGAATAAGGTAGGGAAGAATTCTAAGGATCATTTTGACTGCCTCCAGAAGTTAGATCAGATGGCAAATTGGATTTGGTGCTAGGTCTTTCCCTTTAGGTTTTACCCCAACAATGTTTTCATTAGTTTCGCTCACTCTCGAAATCAAGCATTTTACAGCAGGTTGGAGCAGCCTGTATCTCAGCACAGGAATAAGGTAGGGAAGAATTCTAAGGATCATTTTGACTGCCTCCAGAAGTTAGATCAGATGGCAAATTGGATTTGGTGCTAGGTCTTTCCCTTTAGGTTTTACCCCAACAATGTTTTCATTAGTTTCGCTCACTCTCGAAATCAAGCATTTTACAGCAGGTTGGAGCAGCCTGTATCTCAGCACAGGAATAAGGTAGGGAAGAATTCTAAGGATCATTTTGACTGCCTCCAGAAGTTAGATCAGATGGCAAATTGGATTTGGTGCTAGGTCTTTCCCTTTAGGTTTTACCCCAACAATGTTTTCATTAGTTTCGCTCACTCTCGAAATCAAGCATTTTACAGCAGGTTGGAGCAGCCTGTATCTCAGCACAGGAATAAGGTAGGGAAGAATTCTAAGGATCATTTTGACTGCCTCCAGAAGTTAGATCAGATGGCAAATTGGATTTGGTGCTAGGTCTTTCCCTTTAGGTTTTACCCCAACAATGTTTTCATTAGTTTCGCTCACTCTCGAAATCAAGCATTTTACAGCAGGTTGGAGCAGCCTGTATCTCAGCACAGGAATAAGGTAGGGAAGAATTCAAATACTCATTTTGACTGCCTCCAGAAGTTAGATCAGATGGCCAATGGAATTTGGTGCTAGGTCTTTCCCTTTAGGTTTTACCCCAACAATGTTTTCATTAGTTTCGCTCACTCTCGAAATCAAGCATTTTACAGCAGGTTGGAGCAGCCTGTATCTCAGCACAGGAATAAGGTAGGGAAGAATTCTAAGGATCATTTTGACTGCCTCCAGAAGTTAGATCAGATGGCAAATTGGATTTGGTGCTAGGTCTTTCCCTTTAGGTTTTACCCCAACAATGTTTTCATTAGTTTCGCTCACTCTCGAAATCAAGCATTTTACAGCAGGTTGGAGCAGCCTGTATCTCAGCACAGGAATAAGGTAGGGAAGAATTCTAAGGATCATTTTGACTGCCTCCAGAAGTTAGATCAGATGGCAAATTGGATTTGGTGCTAGGTCTTTCCCTTTAGGTTTTACCCCAACAATGTTTTCATTAGTTTCGCTCACTCTCAAAATCAAGCATTTTACAGCAGGTTGGAGCAGCCTGTATCTCAGCACAGGAATAAGGTAGGGAAGAATTCAAATACTCATTTTGACTGCCTCCAGAAGTTAGATCAGATGGCCAATGCAATTTGGTGCTAGGTCTTTCCCTTTAGGTTTTACCCCAACAATGTTTTCATTAGTTTCGCTCACTCTCGAAATCAAGCATTTTACAGCAGGTTGGAGCAGCCTGTATCTCAGCACAGGAATAAGGTAGGGAAGAATTCAAATACTCATTTTGACTGCCTCCAGAAGTTAGATCAGATGGCCAATGCAATTTGGTGCTAGGCCTTTCCCTTTAGGTTTTACCCCAACAATGTTTTCATTAGTTTCGCTCACTCTCGAAATCAAGCATTTTACAGCAGGTTGGAGCAGCCTGTATCTCAGCACAGGAATAAGGTAGGGAAGAATTCTAAGGATCATTTTGACTGCCTCCAGAAGTTAGATCAGATGGCAAATTGGATTTGGTGCTAGGTCTTTCCCTTTAGGTTTTACCCCAACAATGTTTTCATTAGTTTCGCTCACTCTCGAAATCAAGCATTTTACAGCAGGTTGGAGCAGCCTGTATCTCAGCACAGGAATAAGGTAGGGAAGAATTCTAAGGATCATTTTGACTGCCTCCAGAAGTTAGATCAGATGGCAAATTGGATTTGGTGCTAGGTCTTTCCCTTTAGGTTTTACCCCAACAATGTTTTCATTAGTTTCGCTCACTCTCGAAATCAAGCATTTTACAGCAGGTTGGAGCAGCCTGTATCTCAGCACAGGAATAAGGTAGGGAAGAATTCTAAGGATCATTTTGACTGCCTCCAGAAGTTAGATCAGATGGCAAATTGGATTTGGTACTAGGTCTTTCCCTTTAGGTTTTACCCCAACAATGTTTTCATTAGTTTCGCTCACTCTCAAAATCAAGCATTTTACAGCAGGTTGGAGCAGCCTGTATCTCAGCACAGGAATAAGGTAGGGAAGAATTCTAAGGATCATTTTGACTGCCTCCAGAAGTTAGATCAGATGGCAAATTGGATTTGGTGCTAGGTCTTTCCCTTTAGGTTTTACCCCAACAATGTTTTCATTAGTTTCGCTCACTCTCGAAATCAAGCATTTTACAGCAGGTTGGAGCAGCCTGTATCTCAGCACAGGAATAAGGTAGGGAAGAATTCTAAGGATCATTTTGACTGCCTCCAGAAGTTAGATCAGATGGCAAATTGGATTTGGTGCTAGGTCTTTCCCTTTAGGTTTTACCCCAACAATGTTTTCATTAGTTTCGCTCACTCTCGAAATCAAGCATTTTACAGCAGGTTGGAGCAGCCTGTATCTCAGCACAGGAATAAGGGAGGGAAGAATTCAAATACTCATTTTGACTGCCTCCAGAAGTTAGATCAGATGGCAAATTGGATTTGGTGCTAGGTCTTTCCCTTTAGGTTTTACCCCAACAATGTTTTCATTAGTTTCGCTCACTCTCGAAATCAAGCATTTTACAGCAGGTTGGAGCAGCCTGTATCTCAGCACAGGAATAAGGTAGGGAAGAATTCTAAGGATCATTTTGACTGCCTCCAGAAGTTAGATCAGATGGCAAATTGGATTTGGTGCTAGGTCTTTCCCTTTAGGTTTTACCCCAACAATGTTTTCATTAGTTTCGCTCACTCTCGAAATCAAGCATTTTACAGCAGGTTGGAGCAGCCTGTATCTCAGCACAGGAATAAGGTAGGGAAGAATTCTAAGGATCATTTTGACTGCCTCCAGAAGTTAGATCAGATGGCAAATTGGATTTGGTGCTAGGTCTTTCCCTTTAGGTTTTACCCCAACAATGTTTTCATTAGTTTCGCTCACTCTCGAAATCAAGCATTTTACAGCAGGTTGGAGCAGCCTGTATCTCAGCACAGGAATAAGGTAGGGAAGAATTCAAATACTCATTTTGACTGCCTCCAGAAGTTAGATCAGATGGCCAATGGAATTTGGTGCTAGGTCTTTCCCTTTAGGTTTTACCCCAACAATGTTTTCATTAGTTTCGCTCACTCTCGAAATCAAGCATTTTACAGCAGGTTGGAGCAGCCTGTATCTCAGCACAGGAATAAGGTAGGGAAGAATTCTAAGGATCATTTTGACTGCCTCCAGAAGTTAGATCAGATGGCAAATTGGATTTGGTGCTAGGTCTTTCCCTTTAGGTTTTACCCCAACAATGTTTTCATTAGTTTCGCTCACTCTCGAAATCAAGCATTTTACAGCAGGTTGGAGCAGCCTGTATCTCAGCACAGGAATAAGGTAGGGAAGAATTCTAAGGATCATTTTGACTGCCTCCAGAAGTTAGATCAGATGGCAAATTGGATTTGGTGCTAGGTCTTTCCCTTTAGGTTTTACCCCAACAATGTTTTCATTAGTTTCGCTCACTCTCAAAATCAAGCATTTTACAGCAGGTTGGAGCAGCCTGTATCTCAGCACAGGAATAAGGTAGGGAAGAATTCAAATACTCATTTTGACTGCCTCCAGAAGTTAGATCAGATGGCCAATGCAATTTGGTGCTAGGTCTTTCCCTTTAGGTTTTACCCCAACAATGTTTTCATTAGTTTCGCTCACTCTCGAAATCAAGCATTTTACAGCAGGTTGGAGCAGCCTGTATCTCAGCACAGGAATAAGGTAGGGAAGAATTCAAATACTCATTTTGACTGCCTCCAGAAGTTAGATCAGATGGCCAATGGAATTTGGTGCTAGGCCTTTCCCTTTAGGTTTTACCCCAACAATGTTTTCATTAGTTTCGCTCACTCTCGAAATCAAGCATTTTACAGCAGGTTGGAGCAGCCTGTATCTCAGCACAGGAATAAGGTAGGGAAGAATTCTAAGGATCATTTTGACTGCCTCCAGAAGTTAGATCAGATGGCAAATTGGATTTGGTGCTAGGTCTTTCCCTTTAGGTTTTACCCCAACAATGTTTTCATTAGTTTCGCTCACTCTCGAAATCAAGCATTTTACAGCAGGTTGGAGCAGCCTGTATCTCAGCACAGGAATAAGGTAGGGAAGAATTCTAAGGATCATTTTGACTGCCTCCAGAAGTTAGATCAGATGGCAAATTGGATTTGGTGCTAGGTCTTTCCCTTTAGGTTTTACCCCAACAATGTTTTCATTAGTTTCGCTCACTCTCGAAATCAAGCATTTTACAGCAGGTTGGAGCAGCCTGTATCTCAGCACAGGAATAAGGTAGGGAAGAATTCTAAGGATCATTTTGACTGCCTCCAGAAGTTAGATCAGATGGCAAATTGGATTTGGTGCTAGGTCTTTCCCTTTAGGTTTTACCCCAACAATGTTTTCATTAGTTTCGCTCACTCTCGAAATCAAGCATTTTACAGCAGGTTGGAGCAGCCTGTATCTCAGCACAGGAATAAGGTAGGGAAGAATTCTAAGGATCATTTTGACTGCCTCCAGAAGTTAGATCAGATGGCAAATTGGATTTGGTGCTAGGTCTTTCCCTTTAGGTTTTACCCCAACAATGTTTTCATTAGTTTCGCTCACTCTCGAAATCAAGCATTTTACAGCAGGTTGGAGCAGCCTGTATCTCAGCACAGGAATAAGGTAGGGAAGAATTCAAATACTCATTTTGACTGCCGCCAGAAGTTAGATCAGATGGCCAATGGAATTTGGTGCTAGGTCTTTCCCTTTAGGTTTTACCCCAACAATGTTTTCATTAGTTTCGCTCACTCTCGAAATCAAGCATTTTACAGCAGGTTGGAGCAGCCTGTATCTCAGCACAGGAATAAGGTAGGGAAGAATTCTAAGGATCATTTTGACTGCCTCCAGAAGTTAGATCAGATGGCAAATTGGATTTGGTGCTAGGTCTTTCCCTTTAGGTTTTACCCCAACAATGTTTTCATTAGTTTCGCTCACTCTCGAAATCAAGCATTTTACAGCAGGTTGGAGCAGCCTGTATCTCAGCACAGGAATAAGGTAGGGAAGAATTCTAAGGATCATTTTGACTGCCTCCAGAAGTTAGATCAGATGGCAAATTGGATTTGGTGCTAGGTCTTTCCCTTTAGGTTTTACCCCAACAATGTTTTCATTAGTTTCGCTCACTCTCAAAATCAAGCATTTTACAGCAGGTTGGAGCAGCCTGTATCTCAGCACAGGAATAAGGTAGGGAAGAATTCAAATACTCATTTTGACTGCCTCCAGAAGTTAGATCAGATGGCCAATGCAATTTGGTGCTAGGTCTTTCCCTTTAGGTTTTACCCCAACAATGTTTTCATTAGTTTCGCTCACTCTCGAAATCAAGCATTTTACAGCAGGTTGGAGCAGCCTGTATCTCAGCACAGGAATAAGGTAGGGAAGAATTCAAATACTCATTTTGACTGCCTCCAGAAGTTAGATCAGATGGCCAATGCAATTTGGTGCTAGGCCTTTCCCTTTAGGTTTTACCCCAACAATGTTTTCATTAGTTTCGCTCACTCTCGAAATCAAGCATTTTACAGCAGGTTGGAGCAGCCTGTATCTCAGCACAGGAATAAGGTAGGGAAGAATTCTAAGGATCATTTTGACTGCCTCCAGAAGTTAGATCAGATGGCAAATTGGATTTGGTGCTAGGTCTTTCCCTTTAGGTTTTACCCCAACAATGTTTTCATTAGTTTCGCTCACTCTCGAAATCAAGCATTTTACAGCAGGTTGGAGCAGCCTGTATCTCAGCACAGGAATAAGGTAGGGAAGAATTCTAAGGATCATTTTGACTGCCTCCAGAAGTTAGATCAGATGGCAAATTGGATTTGGTGCTAGGTCTTTCCCTTTAGGTTTTACCCCAACAATGTTTTCATTAGTTTCGCTCACTCTCGAAATCAAGCATTTTACAGCAGGTTGGAGCAGCCTGTATCTCAGCACAGGAATAAGGTAGGGAAGAATTCTAAGGATCATTTTGACTGCCTCCAGAAGTTAGATCAGATGGCAAATTGGATTTGGTGCTAGGTCTTTCCCTTTAGGTTTTACCACAAAAATGTTTTCATTAGTTTCGCTCACTCTCGAAATCAAGCATTTTACAGCAGGTTGGAGCAGCCTGTATCTCAGCACAGGAATAAGGTAGGGAAGAATTCTAAGGATCATTTTGACTGCCTCCAGAAGTTAGATCAGATGGCAAATTGGATTTGGTGCTAGGTCTTTCCCTTTAGGTTTTACCCCAACAATGTTTTCATTAGTTTCGCTCACTCTCGAAATCAAGCATTTTACAGCAGGTTGGAGCAGCCTGTATCTCAGCACAGGAATAAGGTAGGGAAGAATTCTAAGGATCATTTTGACTGCCTCCAGAAGTTAGATCAGATGGCAAATTGGATTTGGTGCTAGGTCTTTCCCTTTAGGTTTTACCCCAACAATGTTTTCATTAGTTTCGCTCACTCTCGAAATCAAGCATTTTACAGCAGGTTGGAGCAGCCTGTATCTCAGCACAGGAATAAGGTAGGGAAGAATTCAAATACTCATTTTGACTGCCTCCAGAAGTTAGATCAGATGGCAAATTGGATTTGGTGCTAGGTCTTTCCCTTTAGGTTTTACCCCAACAATGTTTTCATTAGTTTCGCTCACTCTCGAAATCAAGCATTTTACAGCAGGTTGGAGCAGCCTGTATCTCAGCACAGGAATAAGGTAGGGAAGAATTCTAAGGATCATTTTGACTGCCTCCAGAAGTTAGATCAGATGGCAAATTGGATTTGGTGCTAGGTCTTTCCCTTTAGGTTTTACCCCAACAATGTTTTCATTAGTTTCGCTCACTCTCGAAATCAAGCATTTTACAGCAGGTTGGAGCAGCCTGTATCTCAGCACAGGAATAAGGTAGGGAAGAATTCTAAGGATCATTTTGACTGCCTCCAGAAGTTAGATCAGATGGCAAATTGGATTTGGTGCTAGGTCTTTCCCTTTAGGTTTTACCCCAACAATGTTTTCATTAGTTTCGCTCACTCTCGAAATCAAGCATTTTACAGCAGGTTGGAGCAGCCTGTATCTCAGCACAGGAATAAGGTAGGGAAGAATTCTAAGGATCATTTTGACTGCCTCCAGAAGTTAGATCAGATGGCAAATTGGATTTGGTGCTAGGTCTTTCCCTTTAGGTTTTACCCCAACAATGTTTTCATTAGTTTCGCTCACTCTCGAAATCAAGCATTTTACAGCAGGTTGGAGCAGCCTGTATCTCAGCACAGGAATAAGGTAGGGAAGAATTCTAAGGATCATTTTGACTGCCTCCAGAAGTTAGATCAGATGGCAAATTGGATTTGGTGCTAGGTCTTTCCCTTTAGGTTTTACCCCAACAATGTTTTCATTAGTTTCGCTCACTCTCGAAATCAAGCATTTTACAGCAGGTTGGAGCAGCCTGTATCTCAGCACAGGAATAAGGTAGGGAAGAATTCAAATACTCATTTTGACTGCCTCCAGAAGTTAGATCAGATGGCCAATGCAATTTGGTGCTAGGCCTTTCCCTTTAGGTTTTACCCCAACAATGTTTTCATTAGTTTCGCTCACTCTCGAAATCAAGCATTTTACAGCAGGTTGGAGCAGCCTGTATCTCAGCACAGGAATAAGGTAGGGAAGAATTCTAAGGATCATTTTGACTGCCTCCAGAAGTTAGATCAGATGGCCAATGCAATTTGGTGCTAGGCCTTTCCCTTTAGGTTTTACCCCAACAATGTTTTCATTAGTTTCGCTCACTCTCGAAATCAAGCATTTTACAGCAGGTTGGAGCAGCCTGTATCTCAGCACAGGAATAAGGTAGGGAAGAATTCAAATACTCATTTTGACTGCCTCCAGAAGTTAGATCAGATGGCAAATTGGATTTGGTGCTAGGTCTTTCCCTTTAGGTTTTACCCCAACAATGTTTTCATTAGTTTCGCTCACTCTCGAAATCAAGCATTTTACAGCAGGTTGGAGCAGCCTGTATCTCAGCACAGGAATAAGGTAGGGAAGAATTCTAAGGATCATTTTGACTGCCTCCAGAAGTTAGATCAGATGGCAAATTGGATTTGGTGCTAGGTCTTTCCCTTTAGGTTTTACCCCAACAATGTTTTCATTAGTTTCGCTCACTCTCGAAATCAAGCATTTTACAGCAGGTTGGAGCAGCCTGTATCTCAGCACAGGAATAAGGTAGGGAAGAATTCTAAGGATCATTTTGACTGCCTCCAGAAGTTAGATCAGATGGCAAATTGGATTTGGTACTAGGTCTTTCCCTTTAGGTTTTACCCCAACAATGTTTTCATTAGTTTCGCTCACTCTCAAAATCAAGCATTTTACAGCAGGTTGGAGCAGCCTGTATCTCAGCACAGGAATAAGGTAGGGAAGAATTCAAATACTCATTTTGACTGCCTCCAGAAGTTAGATCAGATGGCCAATGCAATTTGGTGCTAGGCCTTTCCCTTTAGGTTTTACCCCAACAATGTTTTCATTAGTTTCGCTCACTCTCGAAATCAAGCATTTTACAGCAGGTTGGAGCAGCCTGTATCTCAGCACAGGAATAAGGTAGGGAAGAATTCAAATACTCATTTTGACTGCCTCCAGAAGTTAGATCAGATGGCCAATGCAATTTGGTGCTAGGCCTTTCCCTTTAGGTTTTACCCCAACAATGTTTTCATTAGTTTCGCTCACTCTCGAAATCAAGCATTTTACAGCAGGTTGGAGCAGCCTGTATCTCAGCACAGGAATAAGGTAGGGAAGAATTCTAAGGATCATTTTGACTGCCTCCAGAAGTTAGATCAGATGGCAAATTGGATTTGGTGCTAGGTCTTTCCCTTTAGGTTTTACCCCAACAATGTTTTCATTAGTTTCGCTCACTCTCGAAATCAAGCATTTTACAGCAGGTTGGAGCAGCCTGTATCTCAGCACAGGAATAAGGTAGGGAAGAATTCTAAGGATCATTTTGACTGCCTCCAGAAGTTAGATCAGATGGCAAATTGGATTTGGTGCTAGGTCTTTCCCTTTAGGTTTTACCCCAACAATGTTTTCATTAGTTTCGCTCACTCTCGAAATCAAGCATTTTACAGCAGGTTGGAGCAGCCTGTATCTCAGCACAGGAATAAGGTAGGGAAGAATTCTAAGGATCATTTTGACTGCCTCCAGAAGTTAGATCAGATGGCAAATTGGATTTGGTGCTAGGTCTTTCCCTTTAGGTTTTACCCGAAAAATGTTTTCATTAGTTTCGCTCACTCTCGAAATCAAGCATTTTACAGCAGGTTGGAGCAGCCTGTATCTCAGCACAGGAATAAGGTAGGGAAGAATTCTAAGGATCATTTTGACTGCCTCCAGAAGTTAGATCACATGGCAAATTGGATTTGGTGCTAGGTCTTTCCCTTTAGGTTTTACCCCAACAATGTTTTCATTAGTTTCGCTCACTCTCGAAATCAAGCATTTTACAGCAGGTTGGAGCAGCCTGTATCTCAGCACAGGAATAAGGTAGGGAAGAATTCTAAGGATCATTTTGACTGCCTCCAGAAGTTAGATCAGATGGCAAATTGGATTTGGTGCTAGGTCTTTCCCTTTAGGTTTTACCCCAACAATGTTTTCATTAGTTTCGCTCACTCTCGAAATCAAGCATTTTACAGCAGGTTGGAGCAGCCTGTATCTCAGCACAGGAATAAGGTAGGGAAGAATTCAAATACTCATTTTGACTGCCTCCAGAAGTTAGATCAGATGGCAAATTGGATTTGGTGCTAGGTCTTTCCCTTTAGGTTTTACCCCAACAATGTTTTCATTAGTTTCGCTCACTCTCGAAATCAAGCATTTTACAGCAGGTTGGAGCAGCCTGTATCTCAGCACAGGAATAAGGTAGGGAAGAATTCTAAGGATCATTTTGACTGCCTCCAGAAGTTAGATCAGATGGCAAATTGGATTTGGTGCTAGGTCTTTCCCTTTAGGTTTTACCCCAACAATGTTTTCATTAGTTTCGCTCACTCTCGAAATCAAGCATTTTACAGCAGGTTGGAGCAGCCTGTATCTCAGCACAGGAATAAGGTAGGGAAGAATTCTAAGGATCATTTTGACTGCCTCCAGAAGTTAGATCAGATGGCAAATTGGATTTGGTGCTAGGTCTTTCCCTTTAGGTTTTACCCCAACAATGTTTTCATTAGTTTCGCTCACTCTCGAAATCAAGCATTTTACAGCAGGTTGGAGCAGCCTGTATCTCAGCACAGGAATAAGGTAGGGAAGAATTCTAAGGATCATTTTGACTGCCTCCAGAAGTTAGATCAGATGGCAAATTGGATTTGGTGCTAGGTCTTTCCCTTTAGGTTTTACCCCAACAATGTTTTCATTAGTTTCGCTCACTCTCGAAATCAAGCATTTTACAGCAGGTTGGAGCAGCCTGTATCTCAGCACAGGAATAAGGTAGGGAAGAATTCTAAGGATCATTTTGACTGCCTCCAGAAGTTAGATCAGATGGCAAATTGGATTTGGTGCTAGGTCTTTCCCTTTAGGTTTTACCCCAACAATGTTTTCATTAGTTTCGCTCACTCTCGAAATCAAGCATTTTACAGCAGGTTGGAGCAGCCTGTATCTCAGCACAGGAATAAGGTAGGGAAGAATTCAAATACTCATTTTGACTGCCTCCAGAAGTTAGATCAGATGGCCAATGCAATTTGGTGCTAGGCCTTTCCCTTTAGGTTTTACCCCAACAATGTTTTCATTAGTTTCGCTCACTCTCGAAATCAAGCATTTTACAGCAGGTTGGAGCAGCCTGTATCTCAGCACAGGAATAAGGTAGGGAAGAATTCTAAGGATCATTTTGACTGCCTCCAGAAGTTAGATCAGATGGCCAATGCAATTTGGTGCTAGGCCTTTCCCTTTAGGTTTTACCCCAACAATGTTTTCATTAGTTTCGCTCACTCTCGAAATCAAGCATTTTACAGCAGGTTGGAGCAGCCTGTATCTCAGCACAGGAATAAGGTAGGGAAGAATTCAAATACTCATTTTGACTGCCTCCAGAAGTTAGATCAGATGGCAAATTGGATTTGGTGCTAGGTCTTTCCCTTTAGGTTTTACCCCAACAATGTTTTCATTAGTTTCGCTCACTCTCGAAATCAAGCATTTTACAGCAGGTTGGAGCAGCCTGTATCTCAGCACAGGAATAAGGTAGGGAAGAATTCTAAGGATCATTTTGACTGCCTCCAGAAGTTAGATCAGATGGCAAATTGGATTTGGTGCTAGGTCTTTCCCTTTAGGTTTTACCCCAACAATGTTTTCATTAGTTTCGCTCACTCTCGAAATCAAGCATTTTACAGCAGGTTGGAGCAGCCTGTATCTCAGCACAGGAATAAGGTAGGGAAGAATTCTAAGGATCATTTTGACTGCCTCCAGAAGTTAGATCAGATGGCAAATTGGATTTGGTGCTAGGTCTTTCCCTTTAGGTTTTACCCCAACAATGTTTTCATTAGTTTCGCTCACTCTCGAAATCAAGCATTTTACAGCAGGTTGGAGCAGCCTGTATCTCAGCACAGGAATAAGGTAGGGAAGAATTCTAAGGATCATTTTGACTGCCTCCAGAAGTTAGATCAGATGGCAAATTGGATTTGGTGCTAGGTCTTTCCCTTTAGGTTTTACCCCAACAATGTTTTCATTAGTTTCGCTCACTCTCGAAATCAAGCATTTTACAGCAGGTTGGAGCAGCCTGTATCTCAGCACAGGAATAAGGTAGGGAAGAATTCAAATACTCATTTTGACTGCCTCCAGAAGTTAGATCAGATGGCAAATTGGATTTGGTGCTAGGTCTTTCCCTTTAGGTTTTACCCCAACAATGTTTTCATTAGTTTCGCTCACTCTCGAAATCAAGCATTTTACAGCAGGTTGGAGCAGCCTGTATCTCAGCACAGGAATAAGGTAGGGAAGAATTCTAAGGATCATTTTGACTGCCTCCAGAAGTTAGATCAGATGGCAAATTGGATTTGGTGCTAGGTCTTTCCCTTTAGGTTTTACCCCAACAATGTTTTCATTAGTTTCGCTCACTCTCGAAATCAAGCATTTTACAGCAGGTTGGAGCAGCCTGTATCTCAGCACAGGAATAAGGTAGGGAAGAATTCTAAGGATCATTTTGACTGCCTCCAGAAGTTAGATCAGATGGCAAATTGGATTTGGTGCTAGGTCTTTCCCTTTAGGTTTTACCCCAACAATGTTTTCATTAGTTTCGCTCACTCTCGAAATCAAGCATTTTACAGCAGGTTGGAGCAGCCTGTATCTCAGCACAGGAATAAGGTAGGGAAGAATTCTAAGGATCATTTTGACTGCCTCCAGAAGTTAGATCAGATGGCAAATTGGATTTGGTGCTAGGTCTTTCCCTTTAGGTTTTACCCCAACAATGTTTTCATTAGTTTCGCTCACTCTCGAAATCAAGCATTTTACAGCAGGTTGGAGCAGCCTGTATCTCAGCACAGGAATAAGGTAGGGAAGAATTCTAAGGATCATTTTGACTGCCTCCAGAAGTTAGATCAGATGGCAAATTGGATTTGGTGCTAGGTCTTTCCCTTTAGGTTTTACCCCAACAATGTTTTCATTAGTTTCGCTCACTCTCGAAATCAAGCATTTTACAGCAGGTTGGAGCAGCCTGTATCTCAGCACAGGAATAAGGTAGGGAAGAATTCAAATACTCATTTTGACTGCCTCCAGAAGTTAGATCAGATGGCCAATGCAATTTGGTGCTAGGCCTTTCCCTTTAGTTTTTACCCCAACAATGTTTTCATTAGTTTCGCTCACTCTCGAAATCAAGCATTTTACAGCAGGTTGGAGCAGCCTGTATCTCAGCACAGGAATAAGGTAGGGAAGAATTCTAAGGATCATTTTGACTGCCTCCAGAAGTTAGATCAGATGGCCAATGCAATTTGGTGCTAGGCCTTTCCCTTTAGGTTTTACCCCAACAATGTTTTCATTAGTTTCGCTCACTCTCGAAATCAAGCATTTTACAGCAGGTTGGAGCAGCCTGTATCTCAGCACAGGAATAAGGTAGGGAAGAATTCAAATACTCATTTTGACTGCCTCCAGAAGTTAGATCAGATGGCAAATTGGATTTGGTGCTAGGTCTTTCCCTTTAGGTTTTACCCCAACAATGTTTTCATTAGTTTCGCTCACTCTCGAAATCAAGCATTTTACAGCAGGTTGGAGCAGCCTGTATCTCAGCACAGGAATAAGGTAGGGAAGAATTCTAAGGATCATTTTGACTGCCTCCAGAAGTTAGATCAGATGGCAAATTGGATTTGGTGCTAGGTCTTTCCCTTTAGGTTTTACCCCAACAATGTTTTCATTAGTTTCGCTCACTCTCGAAATCAAGCATTTTACAGCAGGTTGGAGCAGCCTGTATCTCAGCACAGGAATAAGGTAGGGAAGAATTCTAAGGATCATTTTGACTGCCTCCAGAAGTTAGATCAGATGGCAAATTGGATTTGGTGCTAGGTCTTTCCCTTTAGGTTTTACCCCAACAATGTTTTCATTAGTTTCGCTCACTCTCGAAATCAAGCATTTTACAGCAGGTTGGAGCAGCCTGTATCTCAGCACAGGAATAAGGTAGGGAAGAATTCTAAGGATCATTTTGACTGCCTCCAGAAGTTAGATCAGATGGCAAATTGGATTTGGTGCTAGGTCTTTCCCTTTAGGTTTTACCCCAACAATGTTTTCATTAGTTTCGCTCACTCTCAAAATCAAGCATTTTACAGCAGGTTGGAGCAGCCTGTATCTCAGCACAGGAATAAGGTAGGGAAGAATTCAAATACTCATTTTGACTGCCTCCAGAAGTTAGATCAGATGGCCAATGCAATTTGGTGCTAGGCCTTTCCCTTTAGGTTTTACCCCAACAATGTTTTCATTAGTTTCGCTCACTCTCAAAATCAAGCATTTTACAGCAGGTTGGAGCAGCCTGTATCTCAGCACAGGAATAAGGTAGGGAAGAATTCAAATACTCATTTTGACTGCCTCCAGAAGTTAGATCAGATGGCCAATGCAATTTGGTGCTAGGCCTTTCCCTTTAGGTTTTACCCCAACAATGTTTTCATTAGTTTCGCTCACTCTCGAAATCAAGCATTTTACAGCAGGTTGGAGCAGCCTGTATCTCAGCACAGGAATAAGGTAGGGAAGAATTCTAAGGATCATTTTGACTGCCTCCAGAAGTTAGATCAGATGGCAAATTGGATTTGGTGCTAGGTCTTTCCCTTTAGGTTTTACCCCAACAATGTTTTCATTAGTTTCGCTCACTCTCGAAATCAAGCATTTTACAGCAGGTTGGAGCAGCCTGTATCTCAGCACAGGAATAAGGTAGGGAAGAATTCTAAGGATCATTTTGACTGCCTCCAGAAGTTAGATCAGATGGCAAATTGGATTTGGTGCTAGGTCTTTCCCTTTAGGTTTTACCCCAACAATGTTTTCATTAGTTTCGCTCACTCTCGAAATCAAGCATTTTACAGCAGGTTGGAGCAGCCTGTATCTCAGCACAGGAATAAGGTAGGAAGAATTCTAAGGATCATTTTGACTGCCTCCAGAAGTTAGATCAGATGGCAAATTGGATTTGGTGCTAGGTCTTTCCCTTTAGGTTTTACCCCAACAATGTTTTCATTAGTTTCGCTCCCACATCTCGAAACTCAAGCATTTTACAGCAGGTTGGAGCAGCCTGTTCTCAGCACAGGAATAAGGTAGGGAAGAATTCTAAGGATCATTTTGACTGCCCTCCAGAAGTTAGATCAGATGGCAAATTGGATTTGGTGCTAGGTCTTTCCCTTTAGGTTTTACCCCAACAATGTTTTCATTAGTTTCGCTCACTCTCGAAATCAAGCATTTTACAGCAGGTTGGAGCAGCCTGTATCTCAGCACAGGAATAAGGTAGGGAAGAATTCTAAGGATCATTTTGACTGCCTCCAGAAGTTAGATCACATGGCAAATTGGATTTGGTGCTAGGTCTTTCCCTTTAGGTTTTACCCCAACAATGTTTTCATTAGTTTCGCTCACTCTCGAAAATCAAGCATTTTACAGCAGGTTGGAGCAGCCTGTATCTCAGCACAGGAATAAGGTAGGGAAGAATTCTAAGGATCATTTTGACTGCCTCCAGAAGTTAGATCAGATGGCAAATTGGATTTGGTGCTAGGTCTTTCCCTTTAGGTTTTACCCCAACAATGTTTTCATTAGTTTCGCTCACTCTCGAAATCAAGCATTTTACAGCAGGTTGGAGCAGCCTGTATCTCAGCACAGGAATAAGGTAGGGAAGAATTCAAATACTCATTTTGACTGCCTCCAGAAGTTAGATCAGATGGCAAATTGGATTTGGTGCTAGGTCTTTCCCTTTAGGTTTTACCCCAACAATGTTTTCATTAGTTTCGCTCACTCTCGAAATCAAGCATTTTACAGCAGGTTGGAGCAGCCTGTATCTCAGCACAGGAATAAGGTAGGGAAGAATTCTAAGGATCATTTTGACTGCCTCCAGAAGTTAGATCAGATGGCAAATTGGATTTGGTGCTAGGTCTTTCCCTTTAGGTTTTACCCCAACAATGTTTTCATTAGTTTCGCTCACTCTCGAAATCAAGCATTTTACAGCAGGTTGGAGCAGCCTGTATCTCAGCACAGGAATAAGGTAGGGAAGAATTCTAAGGATCATTTTGACTGCCTCCAGAAGTTAGATCAGATGGCAAATTGGATTTGGTGCTAGGTCTTTCCCTTTAGGTTTTACCCCAACAATGTTTTCATTAGTTTCGCTCACTCTCAAAATCAAGCATTTTACAGCAGGTTGGAGCAGCCTGTATCTCAGCACAGGAATAAGGTAGGGAAGAATTCAAATACTCATTTTGACTGCCTCCAGAAGTTAGATCAGATGGCCAATGCAATTTGGTGCTAGGCCTTTCCCTTTAGGTTTTACCCCAACAATGTTTTCATTAGTTTCGCTCACTCTCGAAATCAAGCATTTTACAGCAGGTTGGAGCAAGCCTGTATCTCAGCACAGGAATAAGGTAGGGAAGAATTCAAATACTCATTTTGACTGCCTCCAGAAGTTAGATCAGATGGCCAAAGCAATTTGGTGCTAGGCCTTTCCTTTAGGTTTTACCCCAACAATGTTTTCATTAGTTTCGCTCCACTCTCGAAATCAAGCATTTTACAGCAGGTTGGAGCAGCCTGTATCTCAGCACAGGAATAAGGTAGGGAAGAATTCAAATACTCATTTTGACTGCCTCCAGAAGTTAGATCAGATGGCCAATGCAATTTGGTGCTAGGCCTTTCCCTTTAGGTTTTACCCCAACAATGTTTTCATTAGTTTCGCTCACATCTCGAAATCAAGCATTTTACAGCAGGTTGGAGCAGCCTGTATCTCAGCACAGGAATAAGGTAGGGAAGAATTCTAAGGATCATTTTGACTGCCTCCAGAAGTTAGATCAGATGGCCAATGCAATTTGGTGCTAGGCCTTTCCCTTTAGGTTTTACCCCAACAATGTTTTTCATTAGTTTCGCTCACTCTCGAATCAAGCATTTTACAGCAGGTTGGAGCAGCCTGTATCTCAGCACAGGAATAAGGTAGGGAAGAATTCAAATACTCATTTGACTGCCTCCAGAAGTTAGATCAGATGGCAAATTGGATTTGGTGCTAGGTCTTTCCCTTTAGGTTTTACCCCAACAATGTTTTCATTAGTTTCGCTCACCTCTCGAAATCAAGCATTTTACAGCAGGTTGGAGCAGCCTGTATCTCAGCACAGGAATAAGGTAGGGAAGGAATTCTAAGGATCATTTTGACTGCCTCCAGAAGTTAGATCAGATGGCAAATTGGATATGGTGCTAGGTCTTTCCCTTTAGGTTTTACCCCAACAATGTTTTCAATTAGTTTCGCTCACTCTCGAAATCAAGCATTTTACAGCAGAGAGAGTGGAGCAGCCTGTATCTCAGCACAGGAATAAGGAGGGAAGAATTCTAAGGATCATTTTGACTGCCTCCAGAAGTTAGATCAGATGGCAAATTGGATTTGGTGCTAGGTCTTTCCCTTTAGGTTTTACCCCAACAATGTTTTCATTAGTTTCGCTCACTCTCGAAATCAAGCATTTTACAGCAGGTTGGAGCAGCCTGTATCTCAGCACAGGAATTAAGGTAGGGAAGAATTCTAAGGATCATTTTGACTGCCTCCAGAAGTTAGATCAGATGGCAAATTGGATTTGGTGCTAGGTCTTTCCCTTTTAGGTTTTACCCCAACAATGTTTTCATTAGTTTCGCTCACTCTCAAAATCAAGCATTTTACAGCAGGTTGGAGCAGCCTGTATCTCAGCACAGGAATAAGGTAGGGAAGAATTCAAATACTCATTTTGACTGCCTCCAGAAGTTAGATCAGATGGCCAATGCAATTTTGGTGCTAGGCCTTTCCTTTAGGTTTTACCCCAACAATGTTTTCATTAGTTTCGCTCACTCTCGAAATCAAGCATTTTTACAGCAGGTTGGAGCAGCCTGTATCTCAGCACAGGAATAAGGTAGGGAAGAATTCAAATACTCTTTTTGACTGCCTCCAGAAGTTAGATCAGATGGCCAATGCAATTTGGTGCTAGGCCTTTCCCTTTAGGTTTTACCCCAACAATGTTTTCATTAGTTTCGCTCACTCTCAAAATCAAGCATTTTACAGCAGGTTGGAGCAGCCTGTATCTCAGCACAGGAATAAGGTAGGGAAGAATTCTAAGGATCATTTTGACTGCCTCCAGAAGTTAGATCAGATGGCAATTGGATTTGGTGCTAGGTCTTTCCCTTTAGGTTTTTACCCCAACAATGTTTTCATTAGTTTCGCTCACTCTCGAAATCAAGCATTTTACAGCAGGTTGGAGCAGCCTGTATCTCAGCACAGGAATAAGGTAGGGAAGAATTCTAAGGATCATTTTGACTGCCTCCAGAAGTTAGATCAGATGGCAAATTGGATTTGGTGCTAGGTCTTTCCCTTTAGGTTTTACCCCAACAATGTTTTCATTAGTTTCGCTCACTCTCGAAATCAAGCATTTTACAGCAGGTTGGAGCAGCCTGTATCTCAGCACAGGAATAAGGTAGGGAAGAATTCTAGGATCATTTTGACTGCCTCCAGAAGTTAGATCAGATGGCAAATTGGATTGGTGCTAGGTCCTTTCCCTTTAGGTTTTACCCCAACAATGTTTTCATTAGTTTCGCTCACTCTCGAAATCAAGCATTTTACAGCAGGTGGAGCAGCCTGTATCTCAGCACAGGAATAAGGTAGGGAAGAATTCTAAGGATCATTTTGACTGCCTCCAGAAGTTAGATCAGATGGCAAATTGGATTTGGTGCTAGGTCTTTCCCTTTAGGTTTTACCCCAACAATGTTTTCATTAGTTTCGCTCACTCTCGAAATCAAGCATTTTACAGCAGGTTTGGAGCAGCCTGTATCTCAGCACAGGAATAAGGTAGGGAAGAATTCTAAGGATCATTTTGACTGCCTCCAGAAGTTAGATTCAGATGGCAAATTGGATTTGGTGCTAGGTCTTTCCCTTTAGGTTTTTACCCCAACAATGTTTTCATTAGTTTCGCTCACTCTCGAAATCAAGCATTTTACAGCAGGTTGGAGCAGCCTGTATCTCAGCACAGGAATAAGGTAGGGAAGAATTCAAATACTCATTTTTGACTGCCTCCAGAAGTTAGATCAGATGGCCAATGGAATTTGGTGCTAGGTCTTTCCCTTTAGGTTTTACCCCAACAATGTTTTCATTAGTTTCGCTCACTCTCGAAATCAAGCATTTTACAGGCCAGGTTGGAGCAGCCTGTATCTCAGCACAGGAATAAGGTAGGGAAGAATTCAATACTCATTTTGACTGCCTCCAGAAGTTAGATCAGATGGCCAATGGAATTTGGTGCTAGGTCTTTCCCTTTAGGTTTTACCCCAACAATGTTTCATTAGTTTCGCTCACTCTCGAAATCAAGCATTTTACAGCAGGTTGGAGCAGCCTGTATCTCAGCACAGGAATAGGTAGGGACGAATCTCTAAGGATCCTTTTGACTGCCTCCAGAAGTTAGATCAGATGGCAAATTGGATTTGGTGCTAGGTCTTTCCCTTTAGGTTTTACCCCAACAATGTTTTCATTAGTTTCGCTCACTCTCGAAATCAAGCATTTTACAGCAGGTTGGAGCAGCCTGTATCTCAGCACAGGAATAAGGTAGGGAAGAATTCTAAGGATCATTTTGACTTGCCTCCAGAAGTTAGATCAGATGGCAAATTGGATTTTGGTGCTAGGTCTTTCCCTTTAGGTTTTACCCCAACAATGTTTTCATTAGTTTCGCTCACTCTCAAAATCAAGCATTTTACAGCAGGTTGGAGCAGCCTGTATCTCAGCACAGGAATAAGGTAGGGAAGAATTCAATTACTCATTTTGACTGCCTCCAGAAGTTAGATCAGAATGGCCAATGCAATTTGGTGCTAGGCCTTTCCCTTTAGGTTTCACCCCAACAATGTTTTCATTAGTTTCGCTCACTCTCGAAATCAAGCATTTTACAGCAGGATGGAGCAGCCTGTATCTCAGCACAGGAATAAGGTAGGGAAGAATTCAAATACTCATTTTGACTGCCTCCAGAGTTAGATCAGATGGCCAATGCAATTTGGTGCTAGGCCTTTCCCTTTAGGTTTTACCCCAACAATGTTTTCATTAGTTTCGCTCACTCTCGAAATCAAGCATTTTACAGGCAGGTTGGAGCAGCCTGTATCTCAGCACAGGAATAAGGTAGGGAAGAATTCTAAGGATCATTTTGACTGCCTCCAGAAGTTAGATCAGATGGCAAATTGGATTTGGGTGCTAGGTCTTTCCCTTTAGGTTTTACCCCAACAATGTTTTCATTAGTTTCGCTCACTCTCGAAATCAAGCATTTTACAGCAGGTTGGAGCAGCCTGTATCTCAGCACAGGAATAAGGTAGGGAAGAATTCTAAGGATCATTTTGACTGCCTCCAGAAGTTAGATCAGATGGCAAATTGGATTTGGTGCTAGGTCCTTTCCCTTTAGGTTTTACCCCAACAATGTTTTCATTAGTTTCGCTCACTCTCGCAATCAAGCATTTTACAGCAGGTTGGAGCAGCCTGTATCTCAGCACAGGAATAAGGTAGGGAAGAATTCTAAGGATCATTTTGACTGCCTCCAGAAGTTAGATCAGATGGCAAATTGGATTTTGGTGCTAGGTCTTTCCCTTTAGGTTTTACCCCAACAATGTTTTCATTAGTTTCGCTCACTCTCGAAATCAAGCATTTTACAGCAGGTTGGAGCAGCCTGTATCTCAGCACAGGAATAAGGTAGGGAAGAATTCTAAGGATCATTTTGACTGCCTCCAGAAGTTAGATCAGATGGCAAATTGGATTTGGTGCTAGTCTTCCCTTAGGTTTTTACCCCAACAATGTTTTCATTAGTTTCGCTCACTCTCGAAATCAAGCATTTTACAGCAGGTTGGAGCAGCCTGTATCTCAGCACAGGAATAAGGTAGGGAAGAATTCTAAGGATCATTTTGACTGCCTCCAGAAGTTAGATCAGATGGCAAATTGGATTTGGTGCTAGGTCTTTCCCTTTAGGTTTTACCCCAACAATGTTTTCATTAGTTTCGCTCACTCTCGAAATCAAGCATTTTACAGCAGGTTGGAGCAGCCTGTATCTCAGCACAGGAATAAGGAGGGAAGAATTCTAAGGGATCATTTTGACTGCCTCCAGAAGTTAGATCAGATGGCAAATTGGATTTGGTGCTAGGTCTTTCCCTTTAGGTTTTACCCCAACAATGTTTTCATTAGTTCGCTCACTCTCGAAATCAAGCATTTTACAGCAGGTTGGAGCAGCCTGTATCTCAGCACAGGAATAAGGTAGGGAAGAATTCTAAGGATCATTTTGACTGCCTCCAGAAGTTAGATCAGATGGCAAATTGGATTTGGTGCTAGGGTCTTTCCCTTTAGGTTTTACCCCAACAATGTTTTCATTAGTTTCGCTCACTCTCGAAATCAAGCATTTTACAGCAGGTTGGAGCAGCCTGTATCTCAGCACAGGAATAAGGTAGGGAAGAATTCTAAGGATCATTTTGACTGCCTCCAGAAGTTAGATCAGATGGCAAATTGGATTTGGTGCTAGGTCTTTCCCTTAAGGTTTTACCCCAACAATGTTTTTCATTAGTTTCGCTCACTCTCCGAAATCAAGCATTTTACAGCAGGTTGGAGCAGCCTGTATCTCAGCACAGGAATAAGGTAGGGAAGAATTCTAAGGATCATTTTGACTGCCTCCAGAAGTTAGATCAGATGGCAAATTGGATTTGGTGCTAGGTCTTTCCCTTTAGGTTTTACCCCCAACAATGTTTTCATTAGTTTCGCTCACTCTCGAAATCAAGCATTTACAGCAGGTTGGAGCAGCCTGATCTCAGCACAGGAATAAGGTAGGGAAGAATTCTAAGGATCATTTTGACTGCCTCCAGAAGTTAGATCAGATGGCAAATTGGATTTGGTGCTAGGTCTTTCCCTTTAGGTTTTACCCCAACAATGTTTTCATTAGTTTCGCTCACTCTCGAAATCAAGCATTTTACAGCAGGTGGAGCAGCCTGTATCTCAGCACAGGAATAAGGTAGGGAAGAATTCTAAGGATCATTTTGACTGCCCTCCAGAAGTTAGATCAGATGGCAATTGGATTTGGTGCTAGGTCTTTCCCTTTAGGTTTTACCCCAACAATGTTTTCATAGTTTCGCTCACTCTCGAAATCAAGCATTTTACATCAGGTTGGAGCAGCCTGTATCTCAGCACAGGAATAAGGCAGGGAAGAATTCTAAGGATCATTTTGACTGCCTCCAGAAGTTAGATGAGATGGCAAATTGGATTTGGTGCTAGGTCTTTCCCTTTAGGTTTACCCCAACAATGTTTTCATTAGTTTCGCTCACTCTCGAAATCAAGCATTTTACAGCAGGTTGGAGCAGCCTGTATCTCAGCACAGGAATAAGGTAGGGAAGAATTCTAAGGATCATTTTGACTGCCTCCAGAAGTTAGATCAGATGGCAAATTGGATTTGGTGCTAGGTCTTTCCCTTTAGGTTTTACCCCAACAATGTTTTCATTAGTTTCGCTCACTCTCGAAATCAAGCATTTTACAGCAGGTTGGAGCAGCCTGTATCTCAGCACAGGAATAAGGTAGGGAAGAATTCTAAGGATCATTTTGACTGCCTCCAGGAAGTAGATCAGATGCAAATTGGATTTGGTGCTAGGTCTTTCCCTTTAGGTTTTACCCCAACAATGTTTTCATTAGTTTCGCTCACTCTCGAAATCAAGCATTTTACAGCAGGTTGGAGCAGCCTGTATCTCAGCACAGGAATAAGGTAGGGAGAATTCTAAGGATCATTTTGACTGCCTCCAGAAGTTAGATCAGATGGCAAATTGGATTTGGTGCTAGGTCTTTCCCTTTAGGTTTTACCCCAACAATGTTTTCATTAGTTTCGCTCACTCCTCGAAATCAAGCATTTTACATCAGGTTGGAGCAGCCTGTATCTCAGCACAGGAATAAGGTAGGGAAGAATTCTAAGGATCATTTTGACTGCCTCCAGAAGTTAGATGAGATGGCAAATTGGATTTGGTGCTAGGTCTTTCCCCTTTAGGTTTTACCCCAACAAATGTTTTCATTAGTTTCGCTCACTCTCGAAATCAAGCATTTTACAGCAGGTTGGAGCAGCCTGTATCTCAGCACAGGAATAAGGTAGGGAAGAATTCTAAGGATCATTTTGACTGCCTCCAGAAGTTAGATCAGATGGCAAATTGGATTTTGGTGCTAGGTCTTTCCCTTTAGGTTTTACCCCAACAATGTTTTCATTAGTTTCGCTCACTCTCGAAATCAAGCATTTTACAGCAGGTTGGAGCAGCCTGTATCTCAGCACAGGAATAAGGTAGGGAAGAATTCTAAGGATCATTTGACTTGCCTCAGAAGTTAGATCAGATGGCAAATTGGATTTGGTGCTAGGTCTTTCCCTTTAGGTTTTTACCCCAACAATGTTTTCATTAGTTTCGCTCACTCTCGAAATCAAGCATTTTACAGCAGGTTGGAGCAGCCTGTATCTCAGCACAGGAATAAGGTAGGGAAGAATTCTAAGGATCATTTTGACTGCCTCCCAGAAGTTAGATCAGATGGCAAATTGGATTTGGTGCTAGGTCTTTCCCTTTAGGTTTTACCCCAACAATGTTTTCATTAGTTTCGCTCACTCTCGAAATCAAGCATTTTACAGCAGGTTGGAGCAGCCTGTATCTCAGCACAGGAATAAGGTAGGGAAGAATTCTAAGGATCATTTTGACTGCCTCCAGAAGTTAGATCAGATGGCAAATTGGATTTGGTGCTAGGTCTTTCCCTTTAGGTTTTAACCCCAACAATGTTTTCATTAGTTTCGCTCACATCTCGAAATCAAGCATTTTACAGCAGGTTGGAGCAGCCTGTATCCTCAGCACAGGAATAAGGTAGGGAAGAATTCTAAGGATCATTTTGACTGCCTCCAGAGTTAGATCAGATGGCAAATTGGATTTGGTGCTAGGTCTTTCCCCTTTAGGTTTTACCCAACAATGTTTTCATTAGTTTCGCTCACTCTCGAAATCAAGCATTTTACAGCAGGTTGGAGCAGCCTGTATCTCAGCACAGGAATAAGGTAGGGAAGAATTCTAAGGATCATTTTGACTGCCTCCAGAAGTTAGATCAGATGGCAAATTGGATTTGGTGCTAGAGGTCTTTCCCTTTAGGTTTTACCCCAACAATGTATTCATTAGTTTCGCTCACTCTCGAAATCAAGCATTTTACAGCAGGTTGGAGCAGCCTGTATCTCAGCACAGGAATAAGGTAGGGAAGAATTCTAAGGATCATTTTGACTGCCTCCAGAAGTTAGATCAGATGGCCAATGGAATTTGGTGCTAGGTCTTTCACTTTAGGTTTTACCCCAACAATGTTTTCATTAGTTTCGCTCACTCTCGAAATCAAGCATTTTACAGCAGGTTGGAGCAGCCTGTATATCAGCACAGGAATAAGGTAGGGAAGAATTCAAATACTCATTTTGACTGCCTCCAGAAGTTAGATCAGATGGCCAATGCAATTTGGTGCTTGGCCTTTCCCTTTAGGTTTTACCCCAACAATGTTTTCATTAGTTTCGCTCACTTCTCGAAATCAAGCATTTTACAGCAGGTTGGAGCAGCCTGTATCTCAGCACAGGAATAAGGTAGGGAAGAATTCTAAGGATCATTTTGACTGCCTCCAGAAGTTAGATCAGATGGCCAATGCAATTTGGTGCTAGGCCTTTCCCTTTAGGTTTTACCCCAACAATGTTTTCATTAGTTTCGCTCACTCTCGAAATCAAGCATTTTACAGCAGGTTGGAGCAGCCCTGTATCTCAGCACAGGTATAAGGTAGGGAAGAATTCAAATACTCATTTTGACTGCCTCCAGAAGTTAGATCAGATGGCAAATTGGATTTGGTGCTAGGTCTTTCCCTTTAGGTTTTACCCCAACAATGTTTTCATTAGTTTCGCTCACTCTCGAAATCAAGCATTTTACAGCAGGTTGGAGCAGCCTGTATCTCAGCACAGGAATAAGGTAGGGAAGAATTCTAAGGATCATTTTGACTGCCTCCAGAAGTTAGATCAGATGGCAAATTGGATTTGGTGCTAGGTCTTTCCCTTTAGGTTTTACCCAACAATGTTTTCATTAGTTTCGCTCACTCTCGAAATCAAGCATTTTACAGCAGGTTGGAGCAGCCTGTATCTCAGCACAGGAATAAGGTAGGGAAGAATTCTAAGGATCATTTTGACTGCCTCCAGAAGTTAGATCAGATGGCAAATTGGATTTGGTGCTAGGTCTTTCCCTTTAGGTTTTACCCCAACAATGTTTTCATTAGTTTCGCTCACTCTCGAAATCAAGCATTTTACAGCAGGTTGGAGCAGCCTGTATCTCAGCAACAGGAATAAGGTAGGGAAGAATTCTAAGGAATCATTTTGACTGCCTCCAGAAGTTAGATCAGATGGCAAATTG
>NW_027143571.1:0-54769 GCF_026170545.1 Melanerpes formicivorus | reverse complement strand
ATGCACAGGAATAAGGTAGGGAAGAATTCTAAGGCTCATTTTGACTGCCTCCAGAAGTTAGATCAGATGGCAAATTGGATTTGGTGCTAGGTCTTTCCCTTTAGGTTTTACCCCAACAATGTTTTCATTAGTTTCGCTCACTCTCGAAATCAAGCATTTTACAGCAGGTTGGAGCAGCCTGTATCTCAGCACAGGAATAAGGTAGGGAAGAATTCTAAGGCTCATTTTGACTGCCTCCAGAAGTTAGATCAGATGGCAAATTGGATTTGGTGCTAGGTCTTTCCCTTTAGGTTTTACCCCAACAATGTTTTCATTAGTTTCGCTCACTCTCGAAATCAAGCATTTTACAGCAGGTTGGAGCAGCCTGTATCTCAGCACAGGAATAAGGTAGGGAAGAATTCTAAGGCTCATTTTGACTGCCTCCAGAAGTTAGATCAGATGGCAAATTGGATTTGGTGCTAGGTCTTTCCCTTTAGGTTTTACCCCAACAATGTTTTCATTAGTTTCGCTCACTCTCGAAATCAAGCATTTTACAGCAGGTTGGAGCAGCCTGTATCTCAGCACAGGAATAAGGTAGGGAAGAATTCTAAGGCTCATTTTGACTGCCTCCAGAAGTTAGATCAGATGGCAAATTGGATTTGGTGCTAGGTCTTTCCCTTTAGGTTTTACCCCAACAATGTTTTCATTAGTTTCGCTCACTCTCGAAATCAAGCATTTTACAGCAGGTTGGAGCAGCCTGTATCTCAGCACAGGAATAAGGTAGGGAAGAATTCTAAGGCTCATTTTGACTGCCTCCAGAAGTTAGATCAGATGGCAAATTGGATTTGGTGCTAGGTCTTTCCCTTTAGGTTTTACCCCAACAATGTTTTCATTAGTTTCGCTCACTCTCGAAATCAAGCATTTTACAGCAGGTTGGAGCAGCCTGTATCTCAGCACAGGAATAAGGTAGGGAAGAATTCTAAGGATCATTTTGACTGCCTCCAGAAGTTAGATCAGATGGCAAATTGGATTTGGTGCTAGGTCTTTCCCTTTAGGTTTTACCCCAACAATGTTTTCATTAGTTTCGCTCACTCTCGAAATCAAGCATTTTACAGCAGGTTGGAGCAGCCTGTATCTCAGCACAGGAATAAGGTAGGGAAGAATTCTAAGGATCATTTTGACTGCCTCCAGAAGTTAGATCAGATGGCAAATTGGATTTGGTGCTAGGTCTTTCCCTTTAGGTTTTACCCCAACAATGTTTTCATTAGTTTCGCTCACTCTCGAAATCAAGCATTTTACAGCAGGTTGGAGCAGCCTGTATCTCAGCACAGGAATAAGGTAGGGAAGAATTCTAAGGCTCATTTTGACTGCCTCCAGAAGTTAGATCAGATGGCAAATTGGATTTGGTGCTAGGTCTTTCCCTTTAGGTTTTACCCCAACAATGTTTTCATTAGTTTCGCTCACTCTCGAAATCAAGCATTTCACTGCAGGTTGGAGCAGCCTGTATCTCAGCACAGGAATAAGGTAGGGAAGAATTCTAAGGCTCATTTTGACTGCCTCCAGAAGTTAGATCAGATGGCAAATTGGATTTGGTGCTAGGTCTTTCCCTTTAGGTTTTACCCCAACAATGTTTTCATTAGTTTCGCTCACTCTCGAAATCAAGCATTTTACAGCAGGTTGGAGCAGCCTGTATCTCAGCACAGGAATAAGGTAGGGAAGAATTCAAAGGATCATTTTGACTGCCTCCAGAAGTTAGATCAGATGGCAAATTGGATTTGGTGCTAGGTCTTTCCCTTTAGGTTTTACCCCAACAATGTTTTCATTAGTTTCGCTCACTCTCGAAATCAAGCATTTTACAGCAGGTTGGAGCAGCCTGTATCTCAGCACAGGAATAAGGTAGGGAAGAATTCTAAGGCTCATTTTGACTGCCTCCAGAAGTTAGATCAGATGGCAAATTGGATTTGGTGCTAGGTCTTTCCCTTTAGGTTTTACCCCAACAATGTTTTAATTAGTTTCGCTCACTCTCGAAATCAAGCATTTTACAGCAGGTTGGAGCAGCCTGTATCTCAGCACAGGAATAAGGTAGGGAAGAATTCTAAGGATCATTTTGACTGCCTCCAGAAGTTAGATCAGATGGCAAATTGGATTTGGTGCTAGGTCTTTCCCTTTAGGTTTTACCCCAACAATGTTTTCATTAGTTTCGCTCACTCTCGAAATCAAGCATTTTACAGCAGGTTGGAGCAGCCTGTATCTCAGCACAGGAATAAGGTAGGGAAGAATTCAAAGGATCATTTTGACTGCCTCCAGAAGTTAGATCAGATGGCAAATTGGATTTGGTGCTAGGTCTTTCCCTTTAGGTTTTACCCCAACAATGTTTTCATTAGTTTCGCTCACTCTCGAAATCAAGCATTTTACAGCAGGTTGGAGCAGCCTGTATCTCAGCACAGGAATAAGGTAGGGAAGAATTCTAAGGCTCATTTTGACTGCCTCCAGAAGTTAGATCAGATGGCAAATTGGATTTGGTGCTAGGTCTTTCCCTTTAGGTTTTACCCCAACAATGTTTTCATTAGTTTCGCTCACTCTCGAAATCAAGCATTTTACAGCAGGTTGGAGCAGCCTGTATCTCAGCACAGGAATAAGGTAGGGAAGAATTCTAAGGCTCATTTTGACTGCCTCCAGAAGTTAGATCAGATGGCAAATTGGATTTGGTGCTAGGTCTTTCCCTTTAGGTTTTACCCCAACAATGTTTTCATTAGTTTCGCTCACTCTCGAAATCAAGCATTTTACAGCAGGTTGGAGCAGCCTGTATCTCAGCACAGGAATAAGGTAGGGAAGAATTCTAAGGCTCATTTTGACTGCCTCCAGAAGTTAGATCAGATGGCAAATTGGATTTGGTGCTAGGTCTTTCCCTTTAGGTTTTACCCCAACAATGTTTTCATTAGTTTCGCTCACTCTCGAAATCAAGCATTTTACAGCAGGTTGGAGCAGCCTGTATCTCAGCACAGGAATAAGGTAGGGCAGAATTCTAAGGATCATTTTGACTGCCTCCAGAAGTTAGATCAGATGGCAAATTGGATTTGGTGCTAGGTCTTTCCCTTTAGGTTTTACCCCAACAATGTTTTCATTAGTTTCGCTCACTCTCGAAATCAAGCATTTTACAGCAGGTTGGAGCAGCCTGTATCTCAGCACAGGAATAAGGTAGGGAAGAATTCTAAGGCTCATTTTGACTGCCTCCAGAAGTTAGATCAGATGGCAAATTGGATTTGGTGCTAGGTCTTTCCCTTTAGGTTTTACCCCAACAATGTTTTAATTAGTTTCGCTCACTCTCGAAATCAAGCATTTTACAGCAGGTTGGAGCAGCCTGTATCTCAGCACAGGAATAAGGTAGGGAAGAATTCTAAGGATCATTTTGACTGCCTCCAGAAGTTAGATCAGATGGCAAATTGGATTTGGTGCTAGGTCTTTCCCTTTAGGTTTTACCCCAACAATGTTTTCATTAGTTTCGCTCACTCTCGAAATCAAGCATTTTACAGCAGGTTGGAGCAGCCTGTATCTCAGCACAGGAATAAGGTAGGGAAGAATTCAAAGGATCATTTTGACTGCCTCCAGAAGTTAGATCAGATGGCAAATTGGATTTGGTGCTAGGTCTTTCCCTTTAGGTTTTACCCCAACAATGTTTTCATTAGTTTCGCTCACTCTCGAAATCAAGCATTTTACAGCAGGTTGGAGCAGCCTGTATCTCAGCACAGGAATAAGGTAGGGAAGAATTCTAAGGCTCATTTTGACTGCCTCCAGAAGTTAGATCAGATGGCAAATTGGATTTGGTGCTAGGTCTTTCCCTTTAGGTTTTACCCCAACAATGTTTTCATTAGTTTCGCTCACTCTCGAAATCAAGCATTTTACAGCAGGTTGGAGCAGCCTGTATCTCAGCACAGGAATAAGGTAGGGAAGAATTCTAAGGATCATTTTGACTGCCTCCAGAAGTTAGATCAGATGGCAAATTGGATTTGGTGCTAGGTCTTTCCCTTTAGGTTTTACCCCAACAATGTTTTAATTAGTTTCGCTCACTCTCGAAATCAAGCATTTTACAGCAGGTTGGAGCAGCCTGTATCTCAGCACAGGAATAAGGTAGGGAAGAATTCTAAGGCTCATTTTGACTGCCTCCAGAAGTTAGATCAGATGGCAAATTGGATTTGGTGCTAGGTCTTTCCCTTTAGGTTTTACCCCAACAATGTTTTCATTAGTTTCGCTCACTCTCGAAATCAAGCATTTTACAGCAGGTTGGAGCAGCCTGTATCTCAGCACAGGAATAAGGTAGGGAAGAATTCTAAGGCTCATTTTGACTGCCTCCAGAAGTTAGATCAGATGGCAAATTGGATTTGGTGCTAGGTCTTTCCCTTTAGGTTTTACCCCAACAATGTTTTCATTAGTTTCGCTCACTCTCGAAATCAAGCATTTTACAGCAGGTTGGAGCAGCCTGTATCTCAGCACAGGAATAAGGTAGGGAAGAATTCTAAGGCTCATTTTGACTGCCTCCAGAAGTTAGATCAGATGGCAAATTGGATTTGGTGCTAGGTCTTTCCCTTTAGGTTTTACCCCAACAATGTTTTCATTAGTTTCGCTCACTCTCGAAATCAAGCATTTTACAGCAGGTTGGAGCAGCCTGTATCTCAGCACAGGAATAAGGTAGGGAAGAATTCTAAGGCTCATTTTGACTGCCTCCAGAAGTTAGATCAGATGGCAAATTGGATTTGGTGCTAGGTCTTTCCCTTTAGGTTTTACCCCAACAATGTTTTCATTAGTTTCGCTCACTCTCGAAATCAAGCATTTTACAGCAGGTTGGAGCAGCCTGTATCTCAGCACAGGAATAAGGTAGGGAAGAATTCTAAGGCTCATTTTGACTGCCTCCAGAAGTTAGATCAGATGGCAAATTGGATTTGGTGCTAGGTCTTTCCCTTTAGGTTTTACCCCAACAATGTTTTCATTAGTTTCGCTCACTCTCGAAATCAAGCATTTTACAGCAGGTTGGAGCAGCCTGTATCTCAGCACAGGAATAAGGTAGGGAAGAATTCTAAGGCTCATTTTGACTGCCTCCAGAAGTTAGATCAGATGGCAAATTGGATTTGGTGCTAGGTCTTTCCCTTTAGGTTTTACCCCAACAATGTTTTCATTAGTTTCGCTCACTCTCGAAATCAAGCATTTTACAGCAGGTTGGAGCAGCCTGTATCTCAGCACAGGAATAAGGTAGGGAAGAATTCTAAGGATCATTTTGACTGCCTCCAGAAGTTAGATCAGATGGCAAATTGGATTTGGTGCTAGGTCTTTCCCTTTAGGTTTTACCCCAACAATGTTTTCATTAGTTTCGCTCACTCTCGAAATCAAGCATTTTACAGCAGGTTGGAGCAGCCTGTATCTCAGCACAGGAATAAGGTAGGGAAGAATTCTAAGGATCATTTTGACTGCCTCCAGAAGTTAGATCAGATGGCAAATTGGATTTGGTGCTAGGTCTTTCCCTTTAGGTTTTACCCCAACAATGTTTTCATTAGTTTCGCTCACTCTCGAAATCAAGCATTTTACAGCAGGTTGGAGCAGCCTGTATCTCAGCACAGGAATAAGGTAGGGAAGAATTCTAAGGATCATTTTGACTGCCTCCAGAAGTTAGATCAGATGGCAAATTGGATTTGGTGCTAGGTCTTTCCCTTTAGGTTTTACCCAACAATGTTTTCATTAGTTTCGCTCACTCTCGAAATCAAGCATTTTACAGCAGGTTGGAGCAGCCTGTATCTCAGCACAGGAATAAGGTAGGGAAGAATTCTAAGGCTCATTTTGACTGCCTCCAGAAGTTAGATCAGATGGCAAATTGGATTTGGTGCTAGGTCTTTCCCTTTAGGTTTTACCCCAACAATGTTTTCATTAGTTTCGCTCACTCTCGAAATCAAGCATTTTACAGCAGGTTGGAGCAGCCTGTATCTCAGCACAGGAATAAGGTAGGGAAGAATTCTAAGGCTCATTTTGACTGCCTCCAGAAGTTAGATCAGATGGCAAATTGGATTTGGTGCTAGGTCTTTCCCTTTAGGTTTTACCCCAACAATGTTTTCATTAGTTTCGCTCACTCTCGAAATCAAGCATTTTACAGCAGGTTGGAGCAGCCTGTATCTCAGCACAGGAATAAGGTAGGGAAGAATTCTAAGGCTCATTTTGACTGCCTCCAGAAGTTAGATCAGATGGCAAATTGGATTTGGTGCTAGGTCTTTCCCTTTAGGTTTTACCCCAACAATGTTTTCATTAGTTTCGCTCACTCTCGAAATCAAGCATTTTACAGCAGGTTGGAGCAGCCTGTATCTCAGCACAGGAATAAGGTAGGGAAGAATTCTAAGGCTCATTTTGACTGCCTCCAGAAGTTAGATCAGATGGCAAATTGGATTTGGTGCTAGGTCTTTCCCTTTAGGTTTTACCCCAACAATGTTTTCATTAGTTTCGCTCACTCTCGAAATCAAGCATTTTACAGCAGGTTGGAGCAGCCTGTATCTCAGCACAGGAATAAGGTAGGGAAGAATTCTAAGGCTCATTTTGACTGCCTCCAGAAGTTAGATCAGATGGCAAATTGGATTTGGTGCTAGGTCTTTCCCTTTAGGTTTTACCCCAACAATGTTTTCATTAGTTTCGCTCACTCTCGAAATCAAGCATTTTACAGCAGGTTGGAGCAGCCTGTATCTCAGCACAGGAATAAGGTAGGGAAGAATTCTAAGGATCATTTTGACTGCCTCCAGAAGTTAGATCAGATGGCAAATTGGATTTGGTGCTAGGTCTTTCCCTTTAGGTTTTACCCCAACAATGTTTTCATTAGTTTCGCTCACTCTCGAAATCAAGCATTTTACAGCAGGTTGGAGCAGCCTGTATCTCAGCACAGGAATAAGGTAGGGAAGAATTCTAAGGATCATTTTGACTGCCTCCAGAAGTTAGATCAGATGGCAAATTGGATTTGGTGCTAGGTCTTTCCCTTTAGGTTTTACCCCAACAATGTTTTCATTAGTTTCGCTCACTCTCGAAATCAAGCATTTTACAGCAGGTTGGAGCAGCCTGTATCTCAGCACAGGAATAAGGTAGGGAAGAATTCTAAGGATCATTTTGACTGCCTCCAGAAGTTAGATCAGATGGCAAATTGGATTTGGTGCTAGGTCTTTCCCTTTAGGTTTTACCCAACAATGTTTTCATTAGTTTCGCTCACTCTCGAAATCAAGCATTTTACAGCAGGTTGGAGCAGCCTGTATCTCAGCACAGGAATAAGGTAGGGAAGAATTCTAAGGCTCATTTTGACTGCCTCCAGAAGTTAGATCAGATGGCAAATTGGATTTGGTGCTAGGTCTTTCCCTTTAGGTTTTACCCCAACAATGTTTTCATTAGTTTCGCTCACTCTCGAAATCAAGCATTTTACAGCAGGTTGGAGCAGCCTGTATCTCAGCACAGGAATAAGGTAGGGAAGAATTCTAAGGATCATTTTGACTGCCTCCAGAAGTTAGATCAGATGGCAAATTGGATTTGGTGCTAGGTCTTTCCCTTTAGGTTTTACCCCAACAATGTTTTCATTAGTTTCGCTCACTCTCGAAATCAAGCATTTTACAGCAGGTTGGAGCAGCCTGTATCTCAGCACAGGAATAAGGTAGGGAAGAATTCTAAGGATCATTTTGACTGCCTCCAGAAGTTAGATCAGATGGCAAATTGGATTTGGTGCTAGGTCTTTCCCTTTAGGTTTTACCCCAACAATGTTTTCATTAGTTTCGCTCACTCTCGAAATCAAGCATTTTACAGCAGGTTGGAGCAGCCTGTATCTCAGCACAGGAATAAGGTAGGGAAGAATTCTAAGGCTCATTTTGACTGCCTCCAGAAGTTAGATCAGATGGCAAATTGGATTTGGTGCTAGGTCTTTCCCTTTAGGTTTTACCCCAACAATGTTTTCATTAGTTTCGCTCACTCTCGAAATCAAGCATTTCACTGCAGGTTGGAGCAGCCTGTATCTCAGCACAGGAATAAGGTAGGGAAGAATTCTAAGGCTCATTTTGACTGCCTCCAGAAGTTAGATCAGATGGCAAATTGGATTTGGTGCTAGGTCTTTCCCTTTAGGTTTTACCCCAACAATGTTTTCATTAGTTTCGCTCACTCTCGAAATCAAGCATTTTACAGCAGGTTGGAGCAGCCTGTATCTCAGCACAGGAATAAGGTAGGGAAGAATTCAAAGGATCATTTTGACTGCCTCCAGAAGTTAGATCAGATGGCAAATTGGATTTGGTGCTAGGTCTTTCCCTTTAGGTTTTACCCCAACAATGTTTTCATTAGTTTCGCTCACTCTCGAAATCAAGCATTTTACAGCAGGTTGGAGCAGCCTGTATCTCAGCACAGGAATAAGGTAGGGAAGAATTCTAAGGCTCATTTTGACTGCCTCCAGAAGTTAGATCAGATGGCAAATTGGATTTGGTGCTAGGTCTTTCCCTTTAGGTTTTACCCCAACAATGTTTTAATTAGTTTCGCTCACTCTCGAAATCAAGCATTTTACAGCAGGTTGGAGCAGCCTGTATCTCAGCACAGGAATAAGGTAGGGAAGAATTCTAAGGATCATTTTGACTGCCTCCAGAAGTTAGATCAGATGGCAAATTGGATTTGGTGCTAGGTCTTTCCCTTTAGGTTTTACCCCAACAATGTTTTCATTAGTTTCGCTCACTCTCGAAATCAAGCATTTTACAGCAGGTTGGAGCAGCCTGTATCTCAGCACAGGAATAAGGTAGGGAAGAATTCAAAGGATCATTTTGACTGCCTCCAGAAGTTAGATCAGATGGCAAATTGGATTTGGTGCTAGGTCTTTCCCTTTAGGTTTTACCCCAACAATGTTTTCATTAGTTTCGCTCACTCTCGAAATCAAGCATTTTACAGCAGGTTGGAGCAGCCTGTATCTCAGCACAGGAATAAGGTAGGGAAGAATTCTAAGGCTCATTTTGACTGCCTCCAGAAGTTAGATCAGATGGCAAATTGGATTTGGTGCTAGGTCTTTCCCTTTAGGTTTTACCCCAACAATGTTTTCATTAGTTTCGCTCACTCTCGAAATCAAGCATTTTACAGCAGGTTGGAGCAGCCTGTATCTCAGCACAGGAATAAGGTAGGGAAGAATTCTAAGGCTCATTTTGACTGCCTCCAGAAGTTAGATCAGATGGCAAATTGGATTTGGTGCTAGGTCTTTCCCTTTAGGTTTTACCCCAACAATGTTTTCATTAGTTTCGCTCACTCTCGAAATCAAGCATTTTACAGCAGGTTGGAGCAGCCTGTATCTCAGCACAGGAATAAGGTAGGGAAGAATTCTAAGGCTCATTTTGACTGCCTCCAGAAGTTAGATCAGATGGCAAATTGGATTTGGTGCTAGGTCTTTCCCTTTAGGTTTTACCCCAACAATGTTTTCATTAGTTTCGCTCACTCTCGAAATCAAGCATTTTACAGCAGGTTGGAGCAGCCTGTATCTCAGCACAGGAATAAGGTAGGGCAGAATTCTAAGGATCATTTTGACTGCCTCCAGAAGTTAGATCAGATGGCAAATTGGATTTGGTGCTAGGTCTTTCCCTTTAGGTTTTACCCCAACAATGTTTTCATTAGTTTCGCTCACTCTCGAAATCAAGCATTTTACAGCAGGTTGGAGCAGCCTGTATCTCAGCACAGGAATAAGGTAGGGAAGAATTCTAAGGCTCATTTTGACTGCCTCCAGAAGTTAGATCAGATGGCAAATTGGATTTGGTGCTAGGTCTTTCCCTTTAGGTTTTACCCCAACAATGTTTTAATTAGTTTCGCTCACTCTCGAAATCAAGCATTTTACAGCAGGTTGGAGCAGCCTGTATCTCAGCACAGGAATAAGGTAGGGAAGAATTCTAAGGATCATTTTGACTGCCTCCAGAAGTTAGATCAGATGGCAAATTGGATTTGGTGCTAGGTCTTTCCCTTTAGGTTTTACCCCAACAATGTTTTCATTAGTTTCGCTCACTCTCGAAATCAAGCATTTTACAGCAGGTTGGAGCAGCCTGTATCTCAGCACAGGAATAAGGTAGGGAAGAATTCAAAGGATCATTTTGACTGCCTCCAGAAGTTAGATCAGATGGCAAATTGGATTTGGTGCTAGGTCTTTCCCTTTAGGTTTTACCCCAACAATGTTTTCATTAGTTTCGCTCACTCTCGAAATCAAGCATTTTACAGCAGGTTGGAGCAGCCTGTATCTCAGCACAGGAATAAGGTAGGGAAGAATTCTAAGGCTCATTTTGACTGCCTCCAGAAGTTAGATCAGATGGCAAATTGGATTTGGTGCTAGGTCTTTCCCTTTAGGTTTTACCCCAACAATGTTTTCATTAGTTTCGCTCACTCTCGAAATCAAGCATTTTACAGCAGGTTGGAGCAGCCTGTATCTCAGCACAGGAATAAGGTAGGGAAGAATTCTAAGGATCATTTTGACTGCCTCCAGAAGTTAGATCAGATGGCAAATTGGATTTGGTGCTAGGTCTTTCCCTTTAGGTTTTACCCCAACAATGTTTTCATTAGTTTCGCTCACTCTCGAAATCAAGCATTTTACAGCAGGTTGGAGCAGCCTGTATCTCAGCACAGGAATAAGGTAGGGAAGAATTCTAAGGCTCATTTTGACTGCCTCCAGAAGTTAGATCAGATGGCAAATTGGATTTGGTGCTAGGTCTTTCCCTTTAGGTTTTACCCCAACAATGTTTTCATTAGTTTCGCTCACTCTCGAAATCAAGCATTTTACAGCAGGTTGGAGCAGCCTGTATCTCAGCACAGGAATAAGGTAGGGAAGAATTCTAAGGCTCATTTTGACTGCCTCCAGAAGTTAGATCAGATGGCAAATTGGATTTGGTGCTAGGTCTTTCCCTTTAGGTTTTACCCCAACAATGTTTTCATTAGTTTCGCTCACTCTCGAAATCAAGCATTTTACAGCAGGTTGGAGCAGCCTGTATCTCAGCACAGGAATAAGGTAGGGAAGAATTCTAAGGATCATTTTGACTGCCTCCAGAAGTTAGATCAGATGGCAAATTGGATTTGGTGCTAGGTCTTTCCCTTTAGGTTTTACCCCAACAATGTTTTCATTAGTTTCGCTCACTCTCGAAATCAAGCATTTTACAGCAGGTTGGAGCAGCCTGTATCTCAGCACAGGAATAAGGTAGGGAAGAATTCTAAGGCTCATTTTGACTGCCTCCAGAAGTTAGATCAGATGGCAAATTGGATTTGGTGCTAGGTCTTTCCCTTTAGGTTTTACCCCAACAATGTTTTCATTAGTTTCGCTCACTCTCGAAATCAAGCATTTTACAGCAGGTTGGAGCAGCCTGTATCTCAGCACAGGAATAAGGTAGGGAAGAATTCTAAGGCTCATTTTGACTGCCTCCAGAAGTTAGATCAGATGGCAAATTGGATTTGGTGCTAGGTCTTTCCCTTTAGGTTTTACCCCAACAATGTTTTCATTAGTTTCGCTCACTCTCGAAATCAAGCATTTTACAGCAGGTTGGAGCAGCCTGTATCTCAGCACAGGAATAAGGTAGGGAAGAATTCTAAGGCTCATTTTGACTGCCTCCAGAAGTTAGATCAGATGGCAAATTGGATTTGGTGCTAGGTCTTTCCCTTTAGGTTTTACCCCAACAATGTTTTCATTAGTTTCGCTCACTCTCGAAATCAAGCATTTTACAGCAGGTTGGAGCAGCCTGTATCTCAGCACAGGAATAAGGTAGGGAAGAATTCTAAGGATCATTTTGACTGCCTCCAGAAGTTAGATCAGATGGCAAATTGGATTTGGTGCTAGGTCTTTCCCTTTAGGTTTTACCCCAACAATGTTTTCATTAGTTTCGCTCACTCTCGAAATCAAGCATTTTACAGCAGGTTGGAGCAGCCTGTATCTCAGCACAGGAATAAGGT
Organism: Melanerpes formicivorus; assembly: GCF_026170545.1. Classification (NCBI taxonomy): domain Eukaryota; kingdom Metazoa; phylum Chordata; class Aves; order Piciformes; family Picidae; genus Melanerpes; species Melanerpes formicivorus. The sequence goes on along the minus strand of NW_027143571.1, from coordinate 42,850 downwards.
AGGGAAGAATTCTAAGGCTCATTTTGACTGCCTCCAGAAGTTAGATCAGATGGCAAATTGGATTTGGTGCTAGGTCTTTCCCTTTAGGTTTTACCCCAACAATGTTTTCATTAGTTTCGCTCACTCTCGAAATCAAGCATTTTACAGCAGGTTGGAGCAGCCTGTATCTCAGCACAGGAATAAGGTAGGGAAGAATTCTAAGGATCATTTTGACTGCCTCCAGAAGTTAGATCAGATGGCAAATTGGATTTGGTGCTAGGTCTTTCCCTTTAGGTTTTACCCCAACAATGTTTTCATTAGTTTCGCTCACTCTCGAAATCAAGCATTTTACAGCAGGTTGGAGCAGCCTGTATCTCAGCACAGGAATAAGGTAGGGAAGAATTCTAAGGATCATTTTGACTGCCTCCAGAAGTTAGATCAGATGGCAAATTGGATTTGGTGCTAGGTCTTTCCCTTTAGGTTTTACCCCAACAATGTTTTCATTAGTTTCGCTCACTCTCGAAATCAAGCATTTTACAGCAGGTTGGAGCAGCCTGTATCTCAGCACAGGAATAAGGTAGGGAAGAATTCTAAGGATCATTTTGACTTCCTCCAGAAGTTAGATCAGATGGCAAATTGGATTTGGTGCTAGGTCTTTCCCTTTAGGTTTTACCCCAACAATGTTTTCATTAGTTTCGCTCACTCTCGAAATCAAGCATTTTACAGCAGGTTGGAGCAGCCTGTATCTCAGCACAGGAATAAGGTAGGGAAGAATTCTAAGGATCATTTTGACTGCCTCCAGAAGTTAGATCAGATGGCAAATTGGATTTGGTGCTAGGTCTTTCCCTTTAGTTTTACCCCAACAATGTTTTCATTAGTTTCGCTCACTCTCGAAATCAAGCATTTTACAGCAGGTTGGAGCAGCCTGTATCTCAGCACAGGAATAAGGTAGGGAAGAATTCTAAGGCTCATTTTGACTGCCTCCAGAAGTTAGATCAGATGGCAAATTGGATTTGGTGCTAGGTCTTTCCCTTTAGGTTTTACCCCAACAATGTTTTCATTAGTTTCGCTCACTCTCGAAATCAAGCATTTCACTGCAGGTTGGAGCAGCCTGTATCTCAGCACAGGAATAAGGTAGGGAAGAATTCTAAGGCTCATTTTGACTGCCTCCAGAAGTTAGATCAGATGGCAAATTGGATTTGGTGCTAGGTCTTTCCCTTTAGGTTTTACCCCAACAATGTTTTCATTAGTTTCGCTCACTCTCGAAATCAAGCATTTTACAGCAGGTTGGAGCAGCCTGTATCTCAGCACAGGAATAAGGTAGGGAAGAATTCAAAGGATCATTTTGACTGCCTCCAGAAGTTAGATCAGATGGCAAATTGGATTTGGTGCTAGGTCTTTCCCTTTAGGTTTTACCCCAACAATGTTTTCATTAGTTTCGCTCACTCTCGAAATCAAGCATTTTACAGCAGGTTGGAGCAGCCTGTATCTCAGCACAGGAATAAGGTAGGGAAGAATTCTAAGGCTCATTTTGACTGCCTCCAGAAGTTAGATCAGATGGCAAATTGGATTTGGTGCTAGGTCTTTCCCTTTAGGTTTTACCCCAACAATGTTTTAATTAGTTTCGCTCACTCTCGAAATCAAGCATTTTACAGCAGGTTGGAGCAGCCTGTATCTCAGCACAGGAATAAGGTAGGGAAGAATTCTAAGGATCATTTTGACTGCCTCCAGAAGTTAGATCAGATGGCAAATTGGATTTGGTGCTAGGTCTTTCCCTTTAGGTTTTACCCCAACAATGTTTTCATTAGTTTCGCTCACTCTCGAAATCAAGCATTTTACAGCAGGTTGGAGCAGCCTGTATCTCAGCACAGGAATAAGGTAGGGAAGAATTCAAAGGATCATTTTGACTGCCTCCAGAAGTTAGATCAGATGGCAAATTGGATTTGGTGCTAGGTCTTTCCCTTTAGGTTTTACCCCAACAATGTTTTCATTAGTTTCGCTCACTCTCGAAATCAAGCATTTTACAGCAGGTTGGAGCAGCCTGTATCTCAGCACAGGAATAAGGTAGGGAAGAATTCTAAGGATCATTTTGACTGCCTCCAGAAGTTAGATCAGATGGCAAATTGGATTTGGTGCTAGGTCTTTCCCTTTAGGTTTTACCCCAACAATGTTTTCATTAGTTTCGCTCACTCTCGAAATCAAGCATTTTACAGCAGGTTGGAGCAGCCTGTATCTCAGCACAGGAATAAGGTAGGGAAGAATTCTAAGGCTCATTTTGACTGCCTCCAGAAGTTAGATCAGATGGCAAATTGGATTTGGTGCTAGGTCTTTCCCTTTAGGTTTTACCCCAACAATGTTTTCATTAGTTTCGCTCACTCTCGAAATCAAGCATTTTACAGCAGGTTGGAGCAGCCTGTATCTCAGCACAGGAATAAGGTAGGGAAGAATTCTAAGGCTCATTTTGACTGCCTCCAGAAGTTAGATCAGATGGCAAATTGGATTTGGTGCTAGGTCTTTCCCTTTAGGTTTTACCCCAACAATGTTTTCATTAGTTTCGCTCACTCTCGAAATCAAGCATTTTACAGCAGGTTGGAGCAGCCTGTATCTCAGCACAGGAATAAGGTAGGGAAGAATTCTAAGGATCATTTTGACTGCCTCCAGAAGTTAGATCAGATGGCAAATTGGATTTGGTGCTAGGTCTTTCCCTTTAGGTTTTACCCCAACAATGTTTTCATTAGTTTCGCTCACTCTCGAAATCAAGCATTTTACAGCAGGTTGGAGCAGCCTGTATCTCAGCACAGGAATAAGGTAGGGAAGAATTCTAAGGCTCATTTTGACTGCCTCCAGAAGTTAGATCAGATGGCAAATTGGATTTGGTGCTAGGTCTTTCCCTTTAGGTTTTACCCCAACAATGTTTTCATTAGTTTCGCTCACTCTCGAAATCAAGCATTTTACAGCAGGTTGGAGCAGCCTGTATCTCAGCACAGGAATAAGGTAGGGAAGAATTCTAAGGCTCATTTTGACTGCCTCCAGAAGTTAGATCAGATGGCAAATTGGATTTGGTGCTAGGTCTTTCCCTTTAGGTTTTACCCCAACAATGTTTTCATTAGTTTCGCTCACTCTCGAAATCAAGCATTTTACAGCAGGTTGGAGCAGCCTGTATCTCAGCACAGGAATAAGGTAGGGAAGAATTCTAAGGCTCATTTTGACTGCCTCCAGAAGTTAGATCAGATGGCAAATTGGATTTGGTGCTAGGTCTTTCCCTTTAGGTTTTACCCCAACAATGTTTTCATTAGTTTCGCTCACTCTCGAAATCAAGCATTTTACAGCAGGTTGGAGCAGCCTGTATCTCAGCACAGGAATAAGGTAGGGAAGAATTCTAAGGATCATTTTGACTGCCTCCAGAAGTTAGATCAGATGGCAAATTGGATTTGGTGCTAGGTCTTTCCCTTTAGGTTTTACCCCAACAATGTTTTCATTAGTTTCGCTCACTCTCGAAATCAAGCATTTTACAGCAGGTTGGAGCAGCCTGTATCTCAGCACAGGAATAAGGTAGGGAAGAATTCTAAGGCTCATTTTGACTGCCTCCAGAAGTTAGATCAGATGGCAAATTGGATTTGGTGCTAGGTCTTTCCCTTTAGGTTTTACCCCAACAATGTTTTCATTAGTTTCGCTCACTCTCAAAATCAAGCATTTTACAGCAGGTTGGAGCAGCCTGTATCTCAGCACAGGAATAAGGTAGGGAAGAATTCAAATGCTCATATTGACTGCCTCCAGAAGTTAGATCAGATGGCAAATTGGATTTGGTGCTAGGTCTTTCCCTTTAGGTTTTACCCCAACAATGTTTTCATTAGTTTCGCTCACTCTCGAAATCAAGCATTTTACAGCAGGTTGGAGCAGCCTGTATCTCAGCACAGGAATAAGGTAGGGAAGAATTCTAAGGCTCATTTTGACTGCCTCCAGAAGTTAGATCAGATGGCAAATTGGATTTGGTGCTAGGTCTTTCCCTTTAGGTTTTACCCCAACAATGTTTTCATTAGTTTCGCTCACTCTCGAAATCAAGCATTTTACAGCAGGTTGGAGCAGCCTGTATCTCAGCACAGGAATAAGGTAGGGAAGAATTCTAAGGATCATTTTGACTGCCTCCAGAAGTTAGATCAGATGGCAAATTGGATTTGGTGCTAGGTCTTTCCCTTTAGGTTTTACCCCAACAATGTTTTCATTAGTTTCGCTCACTCTCGAAATCAAGCATTTTACAGCAGGTTGGAGCAGCCTGTATCTCAGCACAGGAATAAGGTAGGGAAGAATTCTAAGGCTCATTTTGACTGCCTCCAGAAGTTAGATCAGATGGCAAATTGGATTTGGTGCTAGGTCTTTCCCTTTAGGTTTTACCCCAACAATGTTTTCATTAGTTTCGCTCACTCTCGAAATCAAGCATTTTACAGCAGGTTGGAGCAGCCTGTATCTCAGCACAGGAATAAGGTAGGGAAGAATTCTAAGGCTCATTTTGACTGCCTCCAGAAGTTAGATCAGATGGCAAATTGGATTTGGTGCTAGGTCTTTCCCTTTAGGTTTTACCCCAACAATGTTTTCATTAGTTTCGCTCACTCTCGAAATCAAGCATTTTACAGCAGGTTGGAGCAGCCTGTATCTCAGCACAGGAATAAGGTAGGGAAGAATTCAAATGCTCATTTTGACTGCCTCCAGAAGTTAGATCAGATGGCAAATTGGATTTGGTGCTAGGTCTTTCCCTTTAGGTTTTACCCCAACAATGTTTTCATTAGTTTCGCTCACTCTCGAAATCAAGCATTTTACAGCAGGTTGGAGCAGCCTGTATCTCAGCACAGGAATAAGGTAGGGAAGAATTCTAAGGCTCATTTTGACTGCCTCCAGAAGTTAGATCAGATGGCAAATTGGATTTGGAGCTAGGTCTTTCCCTTTAGGTTTTACCCCAACAATGTTTTCATTAGTTTCGCTCACTCTCGAAATCAAGCATTTTACAGCAGGTTGGAGCAGCCTGTATCTCAGCACAGGAATAAGGTAGGGAAGAATTCAAATGCTCATTTTGACTGCCTCCAGAAGTTAGATCAGATGGCAAATTGGATTTGGTGCTAGGTCTTTCCCTTTAGGTTTTACCCCAACAATGTTTTCATTAGTTTCGCTCACTCTCGAAATCAAGCATTTTACAGCAGGTTGGAGCAGCCTGTATCTCAGCACAGGAATAAGGTAGGGAAGAATTCTAAGGATCATTTTGACTGCCTCCAGAAGTTAGATCAGATGGCAAATTGGATTTGGTGCTAGGTCTTTCCCTTTAGGTTTTACCCCAACAATGTTTTCATTAGTTTCGCTCACTCTCGAAATCAAGCATTTTACAGCAGGTTGGAGCAGCCTGTATCTCAGCACAGGAATAAGGTAGGGAAGAATTCTAAGGCTCATTTTGACTGCCTCCAGAAGTTAGATCAGATGGCAAATTGGATTTGGTGCTAGGTCTTTCCCTTTAGGTTTTACCCCAACAATGTTTTCATTAGTTTCGCTCACTCTCGAAATCAAGCATTTTACAGCAGGTTGGAGCAGCCTGTATCTCAGCACAGGAATAAGGTAGGGAAGAATTCTAAGGCTCATTTTGACTGCCTCCAGAAGTTAGATCAGATGGCAAATTGGATTTGGTGCTAGGTCTTTCCCTTTAGGTTTTACCCCAACAATGTTTTCATTAGTTTCGCTCACTCTCGAAATCAAGCATTTTACAGCAGGTTGGAGCAGCCTGTATCTCAGCACAGGAATAAGGTAGGGAAGAATTCTAAGGCTCATTTTGACTGCCTCCAGAAGTTAGATCAGATGGCAAATTGGATTTGGTGCTAGGTCTTTCCCTTTAGGTTTTACCCCAACAATGTTTTCATTAGTTTCGCTCACTCTCGAAATCAAGCATTTTACAGCAGGTTGGAGCAGCCTGTATCTCAGCACAGGAATAAGGTAGGGAAGAATTCTAAGGATCATTTTGACTGCCTCCAGAAGTTAGATCAGATGGCAAATTGGATTTGGTGCTAGGTCTTTCCCTTTAGGTTTTACCCCAACAATGTTTTCATTAGTTTCGCTCACTCTCGAAATCAAGCATTTTACAGCAGGTTGGAGCAGCCTGTATCTCAGCACAGGAATAAGGTAGGGAAGAATTCAAATGCTCATTTTGACTGCCTCCAGAAGTTAGATCAGATGGCAAATTGGATTTGGTGCTAGGTCTTTCCCTTTAGGTTTTACCCCAACAATGTTTTCATTAGTTTCGCTCACTCTCGAAATCAAGCATTTTACAGCAGGTTGGAGCAGCCTGTATCTCAGCACAGGAATAAGGTAGGGAAGAATTCTAAGGATCATTTTGACTGCCTCCAGAAGTTAGATCAGATGGCAAATTGGATTTGGTGCTAGGTCTTTCCCTTTAGGTTTTACCCCAACAATGTTTTCATTAGTTTCGCTCACTCTCGAAATCAAGCATTTTACAGCAGGTTGGAGCAGCCTGTATCTCAGCACAGGAATAAGGTAGGGAAGAATTCTAAGGCTCATTTTGACTGCCTCCAGAAGTTAGATCAGATGGCAAATTGGATTTGGTGCTAGGTCTTTCCCTTTAGGTTTTACCCCAACAATGTTTTCATTAGTTTCGCTCACTCTCGAAATCAAGCATTTTACAGCAGGTTGGAGCAGCCTGTATCTCAGCACAGGAATAAGGTAGGGAAGAATTCTAAGGCTCATTTTGACTGCCTCCAGAAGTTAGATCAGATGGCAAATTGGATTTGGTGCTAGGTCTTTCCCTTTAGGTTTTACCCCAACAATGTTTTCATTAGTTTCGCTCACTCTCGAAATCAAGCATTTTACAGCAGGTTGGAGCAGCCTGTATCTCAGCACAGGAATAAGGTAGGGAAGAATTCTAAGGCTCATTTTGACTGCCTCCAGAAGTTAGATCAGATGGCAAATTGGATTTGGTGCTAGGTCTTTCCCTTTAGGTTTTACCCCAACAATGTTTTCATTAGTTTCGCTCACTCTCGAAATCAAGCATTTTACAGCAGGTTGGAGCAGCCTGTATCTCAGCACAGGAATAAGGTAGGGAAGAATTCTAAGGATCATTTTGACTGCCTCCAGAAGTTAGATCAGATGGCAAATTGGATTTGGTGCTAGGTCTTTCCCTTTAGGTTTTACCCCAACAATGTTTTCATTAGTTTCGCTCACTCTCGAAATCAAGCATTTTACAGCAGGTTGGAGCAGCCTGTATCTCAGCACAGGAATAAGGTAGGGAAGAATTCTAAGGCTCATTTTGACTGCCTCCAGAAGTTAGATCAGATGGCAAATTGGATTTGGTGCTAGGTCTTTCCCTTTAGGTTTTACCCCAACAATGTTTTCATTAGTTTCGCTCACTCTCGAAATCAAGCATTTTACAGCAGGTTGGAGCAGCCTGTATCTCAGCACAGGAATAAGGTAGGGAAGAATTCTAAGGATCATTTTGACTGCCTCCAGAAGTTAGATCAGATGGCAAATTGGATTTGGTGCTAGGTCTTTCCCTTTAGGTTTTACCCCAACAATGTTTTCATTAGTTTCGCTCACTCTCGAAATCAAGCATTTTACAGCAGGTTGGAGCAGCCTGTATCTCAGCACAGGAATAAGGTAGGGAAGAATTCTAAGGCTCATTTTGACTGCCTCCAGAAGTTAGATCAGATGGCAAATTGGATTTGGTGCTAGGTCTTTCCCTTTAGGTTTTACCCCAACAATGTTTTCATTAGTTTCGCTCACTCTCGAAATCAAGCATTTTACAGCAGGTTGGAGCAGCCTGTATCTCAGCACAGGAATAAGGTAGGGAAGAATTCTAAGGCTCATTTTGACTGCCTCCAGAAGTTAGATCAGATGGCAAATTGGATTTGGTGCTAGGTCTTTCCCTTTAGGTTTTACCCCAACAATGTTTTCATTAGTTTCGCTCACTCTCGAAATCAAGCATTTTACAGCAGGTTGGAGCAGCCTGTATCTCAGCACAGGAATAAGGTAGGGAAGAATTCTAAGGCTCATTTTGACTGCCTCCAGAAGTTAGATCAGATGGCAAATTGGATTTGGTGCTAGGTCTTTCCCTTTAGGTTTTACCCCAACAATGTTTTCATTAGTTTCGCTCACTCTCGAAATCAAGCATTTTACAGCAGGTTGGAGCAGCCTGTATCTCAGCACAGGAATAAGGTAGGGAAGAATTCTAAGGCTCATTTTGACTGCCTCCAGAAGTTAGATCAGATGGCAAATTGGATTTGGTGCTAGGTCTTTCCCTTTAGGTTTTACCCCAACAATGTTTTCATTAGTTTCGCTCACTCTCGAAATCAAGCATTTTACAGCAGGTTGGAGCAGCCTGTATCTCAGCACAGGAATAAGGTAGGGAAGAATTCTAAGGATCATTTTGACTGCCTCCAGAAGTTAGATCAGATGGCAAATTGGATTTGGTGCTAGGTCTTTCCCTTTAGGTTTTACCCCAACAATGTTTTCATTAGTTTCGCTCACTCTCGAAATCAAGCATTTTACAGCAGGTTGGAGCAGCCTGTATCTCAGCACAGGAATAAGGTAGGGAAGAATTCAAATGCTCATTTTGACTGCCTCCAGAAGTTAGATCAGATGGCAAATTGGATTTGGTGCTAGGTCTTTCCCTTTAGGTTTTACCCCAACAATGTTTTCATTAGTTTCGCTCACTCTCGAAATCAAGCATTTTACAGCAGGTTGGAGCAGCCTGTATCTCAGCACAGGAATAAGGTAGGGAAGAATTCAAATGCTCATTTTGATTGCCTCCAGAAGTTAGATCAGATGGCAAATTGGATTTGGTGCTAGGTCTTTCCCTTTAGGTTTTACCCCAACAATGTTTTCATTAGTTTCGCTCACTCTCGAAATCAAGCATTTTACAGCAGGTTGGAGCAGCCTGTATCTCAGCACAGGAATAAGGTAGGGCAGAATTCTAAGGATCATTTTGACTGCCTCCAGAAGTTAGATCAGATGGCAAATTGGATTTGGTGCTAGGTCTTTCCCTTTAGGTTTTACCCCAACAATGTTTTCATTAGTTTCGCTCACTCTCGAAATCAAGCATTTTACAGCAGGTTGGAGCAGCCTGTATCTCAGCACAGGAATAAGGTAGGGAAGAATTCTAAGGCTCATTTTGACTGCCTCCAGAAGTTAGATCAGATGGCAAATTGGATTTGGTGCTAGGTCTTTCCCTTTAGGTTTTACCCCAACAATGTTTTCATTAGTTTCGCTCACTCTCGAAATCAAGCATTTTACAGCAGGTTGGAGCAGCCTGTATCTCAGCACAGGAATAAGGTAGGGAAGAATTCTAAGGCTCATTTTGACTGCCTCCAGAAGTTAGATCAGATGGCAAATTGGATTTGGTGCTAGGTCTTTCCCTTTAGGTTTTACCCCAACAATGTTTTCATTAGTTTCGCTCACTCTCGAAATCAAGCATTTTACAGCAGGTTGGAGCAGCCTGTATCTCAGCACAGGAATAAGGTAGGGAAGAATTCTAAGGCTCATTTTGACTGCCTCCAGAAGTTAGATCAGATGGCAAATTGGATTTGGTGCTAGGTCTTTCCCTTTAGGTTTTACCCCAACAATGTTTTCATTAGTTTCGCTCACTCTCGAAATCAAGCATTTTACAGCAGGTTGGAGCAGCCTGTATCTCAGCACAGGAATAAGGTAGGGAAGAATTCTAAGGCTCATTTTGACTGCCTCCAGAAGTTAGATCAGATGGCAAATTGGATTTGGTGCTAGGTCTTTCCCTTTAGGTTTTACCCCAACAATGTTTTCATTAGTTTCGCTCACTCTCGAAATCAAGCATTTTACAGCAGGTTGGAGCAGCCTGTATCTCAGCACAGGAATAAGGTAGGGAAGAATTCTAAGGCTCATTTTGACTGCCTCCAGAAGTTAGATCAGATGGCAAATTGGATTTGGTGCTAGGTCTTTCCCTTTAGGTTTTACCCCAACAATGTTTTCATTAGTTTCGCTCACTCTCGAAATCAAGCATTTTACAGCAGGTTGGAGCAGCCTGTATCTCAGCACAGGAATAAGGTAGGGAAGAATTCAAATGCTCATTTTGACTGCCTCCAGAAGTTAGATCAGATGGCAAATTGGATTTGGTGCTAGGTCTTTCCCTTTAGGTTTTACCCCAACAATGTTTTCATTAGTTTCGCTCACTCTCGAAATCAAGCATTTTACAGCAGGTTGGAGCAGCCTGTATCTCAGCACAGGAATAAGGTAGGGAAGAATTCTAAGGCTCATTTTGACTGCCTCCAGAAGTTAGATCAGATGGCAAATTGGATTTGGTGCTAGGTCTTTCCCTTTAGGTTTTACCCCAACAATGTTTTCATTAGTTTCGCTCACTCTCGAAATCAAGCATTTTACAGCAGGTTGGAGCAGCCTGTATCTCAGCACAGGAATAAGGTAGGGAAGAATTCTAAGGCTCATTTTGACTGCCTCCAGAAGTTAGATCAGATGGCAAATTGGATTTGGTGCTAGGTCTTTCCCTTTAGGTTTTACCCCAACAATGTTTTCATTAGTTTCGCTCACTCTCGAAATCAAGTATTTTACAGCAGGTTGGAGCAGCCTGTATCTCAGCACAGGAATAAGGTAGGGAAGAATTCTAAGGATCATTTTGACTGCCTCCAGAAGTTAGATCAGATGGCAAATTGGATTTGGTGCTAGGTCTTTCCCTTTAGGTTTTACCCCAACAATGTTTTCATTAGTTTCGCTCACTCTCGAAATCAAGCATTTTACAGCAGGTTGGAGCAGCCTGTATCTCAGCACAGGAATAAGGTAGGGAAGAATTCTAAGGCTCATTTTGACTGCCTCCAGAAGTTAGATCAGATGGCAAATTGGATTTGGTGCTAGGTCTTTCCCTTTAGGTTTTACCCCAACAATGTTTTCATTAGTTTCGCTCACTCTCGAAATCAAGCATTTTACAGCAGGTTGGAGCAGCCTGTATCTCAGCACAGGAATAAGGTAGGGAAGAATTCTAAGGCTCATTTTGACTGCCTCCAGAAGTTAGATCAGATGGCAAATTGGATTTGGTGCTAGGTCTTTCCCTTTAGGTTTTACCCCAACAATGTTTTCATTAGTTTCGCTCACTCTCGAAATCAAGCATTTTACAGCAGGTTGGAGCAGCCTGTATCTCAGCACAGGAATAAGGTAGGGAAGAATTCTAAGGCTCATTTTGACTGCCTCCAGAAGTTAGATCAGATGGCAAATTGGATTTGGTGCTAGGTCTTTCCCTTTAGGTTTTACCCCAACAATGTTTTCATTAGTTTCGCTCACTCTCGAAATCAAGCATTTTACAGCAGGTTGGAGCAGCCTGTATCTCAGCACAGGAATAAGGTAGGGAAGAATTCTAAGGCTCATTTTGACTGCCTCCAGAAGTTAGATCAGATGGCAAATTGGATTTGGTGCTAGGTCTTTCCCTTTAGGTTTTACCCCAACAATGTTTTCATTAGTTTCGCTCACTCTCGAAATCAAGCATTTTACAGCAGGTTGGAGCAGCCTGTATCTCAGCACAGGAATAAGGTAGGGAAGAATTCTAAGGCTCATTTTGACTGCCTCCAGAAGTTAGATCAGATGGCAAATTGGATTTGGTGCTAGGTCTTTCCCTTTAGGTTTTACCCCAACAATGTTTTCATTAGTTTCGCTCACTCTCGAAATCAAGCATTTTACAGCAGGTTGGAGCAGCCTGTATCTCAGCACAGGAATAAGGTAGGGAAGAATTCAAATGCTCATTTTGACTGCCTCCAGAAGTTAGATCAGATGGCAAATTGGATTTGGTGCTAGGTCTTTCCCTTTAGGTTTTACCCCAACAATGTTTTCATTAGTTTCGCTCACTCTCGAAATCAAGCATTTTACAGCAGGTTGGAGCAGCCTGTATCTCAGCACAGGAATAAGGTAGGGAAGAATTCTAAGGATCATTTTGACTGCCTCCAGAAGTTAGATCAGATGGCAAATTGGATTTGGTGCTAGGTCTTTCCCTTTAGGTTTTACCCCAACAATGTTTTCATTAGTTTCGCTCACTCTCGAAATCAAGCATTTTACAGCAGGTTGGAGCAGCCTGTATCTCAGCACAGGAATAAGGTAGGGAAGAATTCTAAGGATCATTTTGACTGCCTCCAGAAGTTAGATCAGATGGCAAATTGGATTTGGTGCTAGGTCTTTCCCTTTAGGTTTTACCCCAACAATGTTTTCATTAGTTTCGCTCACTCTCGAAATCAAGCATTTTACAGCAGGTTGGAGCAGCCTGTATCTCAGCACAGGAATAAGGTAGGGAAGAATTCTAAGGCTCATTTTGACTGCCTCCAGAAGTTAGATCAGATGGCAAATTGGATTTGGTGCTAGGTCTTTCCCTTTAGGTTTTACCCCAACAATGTTTTCATTAGTTTCGCTCACTCTTGAAATCAAGCATTTTACAGCAGGTTGGAGCAGCCTGTATCTCAGCACAGGAATAAGGTAGGGAAGAATTCTAAGGATCATTTTGACTGCCTCCAGAAGTTAGATCAGATGGCAAACTGGATTTGGTGCTAGGTCTTTCCCTTTAGGTTTTACCCCAACAATGTTTTCATTAGTTTCGCTCACTCTCGAAATCAAGCATTTTACAGCAGGTTGGAGCAGCCTGTATCTCAGCACAGGAATAAGGTAGGGAAGAATTCTAAGGCTCATTTTGACTGCCTCCAGAAGTTAGATCAGATGGCAAATTGGATTTGGTGCTAGGTCTTTCCCTTTAGGTTTTACCCCAACAATGTTTTCATTAGTTTCGCTCACTCTCGAAATCAAGCATTTTACAGCAGGTTGGAGCAGCCTGTATCTCAGCACAGGAATAAGGTAGGGAAGAATTCTAAGGCTCATTTTGACTGCCTCCAGAAGTTAGATCAGATGGCAAATTGGATTTGGTGCTAGGTCTTTCCCTTTAGGTTTTACCCCAACAATGTTTTCATTAGTTTCGCTCACTCTCGAAATCAAGCATTTTACAGCAGGTTGGAGCAGCCTGTATCTCAGCACAGGAATAAGGTAGGGAAGAATTCTAAGGATCATTTTGACTGCCTCCAGAAGTTAGATCAGATGGCAAATTGGATTTGGTGCTAGGTCTTTCCCTTTAGGTTTTACCCCAACAATGTTTTCATTAGTTTCGCTCACTCTCGAAATCAAGCATTTTACAGCAGGTTGGAGCAGCCTGTATCTCAGCACAGGAATAAGGCAGGGAAGAATTCTAAGGCTCATTTTGACTGCCTCCAGAAGTTAGATCAGATGGCAAATTGGATTTGGTGCTAGGTCTTTCCCTTTAGGTTTTACCCCAACAATGTTTTCATTAGTTTCGCTCACTCTCGAAATCAAGCATTTTACAGCAGGTTGGAGCAGCCTGTATCTCAGCACAGGAATAAGGTAGGGAAGAATTCTAAGGCTCATTTTGACTGCCTCCAGAAGTTAGATCAGATGGCAAATTGGATTTGGTGCTAGGTCTTTCCCTTTAGGTTTTACCCCAACAATGTTTTCATTAGTTTCGCTCACTCTCGAAATCAAGCATTTTACAGCAGGTTGGAGCAGCCTGTATCTCAGCACAGGAATAAGGTAGGGAAGAATTCTAAGGATCATTTTGACTGCCTCCAGAAGTTAGATCAGATGGCAAATTGGATTTGGTGCTAGGTCTTTCCCTTTAGGTTTTACCCCAACAATGTTTTCATTAGTTTCGCTCACTCTCGAAATCAAGCATTTTACAGCAGGTTGGAGCAGCCTGTATCTCAGCACAGGAATAAGGTAGGGAAGAATTCTAAGGCTCATTTTGACTGCCTCCAGAAGTTAGATCAGATGGCAAATTGGATTTGGTGCTAGGTCTTTCCCTTTAGGTTTTACCCCAACAATGTTTTCGTTAGTTTCGCTCACTCTCGAAATCAAGCATTTCACAGCAGGTTGGAGCAGCCTGTATCTCAGCACAGGAATAAGGTAGGGAAGAATTCTAAGGATCATTTTGACTGCCTCCAGAAGTTAGATCAGATGGCAAATTGGATTTGGTGCTAGGTCTTTCCCTTTAGGTTTTACCCCAACAATGTTTTCATTAGTTTCGCTCACTCTCGAAATCAAGCATTTTACAGCAGGTTGGAGCAGCCTGTATCTCAGCACAGGAATAAGGTAGGGAAGAATTCTAAGGCTCATTTTGACTGCCTCCAGAAGTTAGATCAGATGGCAAATTGGATTTGGTGCTAGGTCTTTCCCTTTAGGTTTTACCCCAACAATGTTTTCATTAGTTTCGCTCACTCTCGAAATCAAGCATTTTACAGCAGGTTGGAGCAGCCTGTATCTCAGCACAGGAATAAGGTAGGGAAGAATTCTAAGGATCATTTTGACTGCCTCCAGAAGTTAGATCAGATGGCAAATTGGATTTGGTGCTAGGTCTTTCCCTTTAGGTTTTACCCCAACAATGTTTTCATTAGTTTCGCTCACTCTCGAAATCAAGCATTTTACAGCAGGTTGGAGCAGCCTGTATCTCAGCACAGGAATAAGGTAGGGAAGAATTCTAAGGCTCATTTTGACTGCCTCCAGAAGTTAGATCAGATGGCAAATTGGATTTGGTGCTAGGTCTTTCCCTTTAGGTTTTACCCCAACAATGTTTTCATTAGTTTCGCTCACTCTCGAAATCAAGCATTTTACAGCAGGTTGGAGCAGCCTGTATCTCAGCACAGGAATAAGGTAGGGAAGAATTCTAAGGATCATTTTGACTGCCTCCAGAAGTTAGATCAGATGGCAAATTGGATTTGGTGCTAGGTCTTTCCCTTTAGGTTTTACCCCAACAATGTTTTCATTAGTTTCGCTCACTCTCGAAATCAAGCATTTTACAGCAGGTTGGAGCAGCCTGTATCTCAGCACAGGAATAAGGTAGGGAAGAATTCTAAGGATCATTTTGACTGCCTCCAGAAGTTAGATCAGATGGCAAATTGGATTTGGTGCTAGGTCTTTCCCTTTAGGTTTTACCCCAACAATGTTTTCATTAGTTTCGCTCACTCTCGAAATCAAGCATTTTACAGCAGGTTGGAGCAGCCTGTATCTCAGCACAGGAATAAGGTAGGGAAGAATTCTAAGGCTCATTTTGACTGCCTCCAGAAGTTAGATCAGATGGCAAATTGGATTTGGTGCTAGGTCTTTCCCTTTAGGTTTTACCCCAACAATGTTTTCATTAGTTTCGCTCACTCTCGAAATCAAGCATTTTACAGCAGGTTGGAGCAGCCTGTATCTCAGCACAGGAATAAGGTAGGGAAGAATTCTAAGGCTCATTTTGACTGCCTCCAGAAGTTAGATCAGATGGCAAATTGGATTTGGTGCTAGGTCTTTCCCTTTAGGTTTTACCCCAACAATGTTTTCATTAGTTTCGCTCACTCTCGAAATCAAGCATTTTACAGCAGGTTGGAGCAGCCTGTATCTCAGCACAGGAATAAGGTAGGGAAGAATTCTAAGGCTCATTTTGACTGCCTCCAGAAGTTAGATCAGATGGCAAATTGGATTTGGTGCTAGGTCTTTCCCTTTAGGTTTTACCCCAACAATGTTTTCATTAGTTTCGCTCACTCTCGAAATCAAGCATTTTACAGCAGGTTGGAGCAGCCTGTATCTCAGCACAGGAATAAGGTAGGGAAGAATTCTAAGGCTCATTTTGACTGCCTCCAGAAGTTAGATCAGATGGCAAATTGGATTTGGTGCTAGGTCTTTCCCTTTAGGTTTTACCCCAACAATGTTTTCATTAGTTTCGCTCACTCTCGAAATCAAGCATTTTACAGCAGGTTGGAGCAGCCTGTATCTCAGCACAGGAATAAGGTAGGGAAGAATTCTAAGGATCATTTTGACTGCCTCCAGACGTTAGATCAGATGGCAAATTGGATTTGGTGCTAGGTCTTTCCCTTTAGGTTTTACCCCAACAATGTTTTCATTAGTTTCGCTCACTCTCGAAATCAAGCATTTTACAGCAGGTTGGAGCAGCCTGTATCTCAGCACAGGAATAAGGTAGGGAAGAATTCTAAGGCTCATTTTGACTGCCTCCAGAAGTTAGATCAGATGGCAAATTGGATTTGGTGCTAGGTCTTTCCCTTTAGGTTTTACCCCAACAATGTTTTCATTAGTTTCGCTCACTCTCGAAATCAAGCATTTTACAGCAGGTTGGAGCAGCCTGTATCTCAGCACAGGAATAAGGTAGGGAAGAATTCTAAGGCTCATTTTGACTGCCTCCAGAAGTTAGATCAGATGGCAAATTGGATTTGGTGCTAGGTCTTTCCCTCTAGGTTTTACCCCAACAATGTTTTCATTAGTTTCGCTCACTCTCGAAATCAAGCATTTTACAGCAGGTTGGAGCAGCCTGTATCTCAGCACAGGAATAAGGTAGGGAAGAATTCTAAGGCTCATTTTGACTGCCTCCAGAAGTTAGATGGCAAATTGGATTTGGTGCTAGGTCTTTCCCTTTAGGTTTTACCCCAACAATGTTTTCATTAGTTTCGCTCACTCTCGAAATCAAGCATTTTACAGCAGGTTGGAGCAGCCTGTATCTCAGCACAGGAATAAGGTAGGGAAGAATTCTAAGGATCATTTTGACTGCCTCCAGAAGTTAGATCAGATGGCAAATTGGATTTGGTGCTAGGTCTTTCCCTTTAGGTTTTACCCCAACAATGTTTTCATTAGTTTCGCTCACTCTCGAAATCAAGCATTTTACAGCAGGTTGGAGCAGCCTGTATCTCAGCACAGGAATAAGGTAGGGAAGAATTCAAAGGCTCATTTTGACTGCCTCCAGAAGTTAGATCAGATGGCAAATAGGATTTGGTGCTAGGTCTTTCCCTTTAGGTTTTACCCCAACAATGTTTTCATTAGTTTCGCTCACTCTCGAAATCAAGCATTTTACAGCAGGTTGGAGCAGCCCTGTATCTCAGCACAGGAATAAGGTAGGGAAGAATTCAAATGCTCATTTTGACTGCCTCCAGAAGTTAGATCAGATGGCAAATTGGATTTGGTGCTAGGTCTTTCCCTTTAGGTTTTACCCCAACAATGTTTTCATTAGTTTCGCTCACTCTCGAAATCAAGCATTTTACAGCAGGTTGGAGCAGCCTGTATCTCAGCACAGGAATAAGGTAGGGAAGAATTCTAAGGATCATTTTGACTGCCTCCAGAAGTTAGATCAGATGGCAAATTGGATTTGGTGCTAGGTCTTTCCCTTTAGGTTTTACCCCAACAATGTTTTCATTAGTTTCGCTCACTCTCGAAATCAAGCATTTTACAGCAGGTTGGAGCAGCCTGTATCTCAGCACAGGAATAAGGTAGGGAAGAATTCTAAGGCTCATTTTGACTGCCTCCAGAAGTTAGATCAGATGGCAAATTGGATTTGGTGCTAGGTCTTTCCCTTTAGGTTTTACCCCAACAATGTTTTCATTAGTTTCGCTCACTCTCGAAATCAAGCATTTTACAGCAGGTTGGAGCAGCCTGTATCTCAGCACAGGAATAAGGTAGGGAAGAATTCTAAGGATCATTTTGACTGCCTCCAGAAGTTAGATCAGATGGCAAATTGGATTTGGTGCTAGGTCTTTCCCTTTAGGTTTTACCCCAACAATGTTTTCATTAGTTTCGCTCACTCTCGAAATCAAGCATTTTACAGCAGGTTGGAGCAGCCTGTATCTCAGCACAGGAATAAGGTAGGGAAGAATTCTAAGGCTCATTTTGACTGCCTCCAGAAGTTAGATCAGATGGCAAATTGGATTTGGTGCTAGGTCTTTCCCTTTAGGTTTTACCCCAACAATGTTTTCATTAGTTTCGCTCACTCTCGAAATCAAGCATTTTACAGCAGGTTGGAGCAGCCTGTATCTCAGCACAGGAATAAGGTAGGGAAGAATTCTAAGGCTCATTTTGACTGCCTCCAGAAGTTAGATCAGATGGCAAATTGGATTTGGTGCTAGGTCTTTCCCTTTAGGTTTTACCCCAACAATGTTTTCATTAGTTTCGCTCACTCTCGAAATCAAGCATTTTACAGCAGGTTGGAGCAGCCTGTATCTCAGCACAGGAATAAGGTAGGGAAGAATTCTAAGGCTCATTTTGACTGCCTCCAGAAGTTAGATCAGATGGCAAATTGGATTTGGTGCTAGGTCTTTCCCTTTAGGTTTTACCCCAACAATGTTTTCATTAGTTTCGCTCACTCTCGAAATCAAGCATTTTACAGCAGGTTGGAGCAGCCTGTATCTCAGCACAGGAATAAGGTAGGGAAGAATTCTAAGGATCATTTTGACTGCCTCCAGAAGTTAGATCAGATGGCAAATTGGATTTGGTGCTAGGTCTTTCCCTTTAGGTTTTACCCCAACAATGTTTTCGTTAGTTTCGCTCACTCTCGAAATCAAGCATTTCACAGCAGGTTGGAGCAGCCTGTATCTCAGCACAGGAATAAGGTAGGGAAGAATTCTAAGGATCATTTTGACTGCCTCCAGAAGTTAGATCAGATGGCAAATTGGATTTGGTGCTAGGTCTTTCCCTTTAGGTTTTACCCCAACAATGTTTTCATTAGTTTCGCTCACTCTCGAAATCAAGCATTTTACAGCAGGTTGGAGCAGCCTGTATCTCAGCACAGGAATAAGGTAGGGAAGAATTCTAAGGATCATTTTGACTGCCTCCAGAAGTTAGATCAGATGGCAAATTGGATTTGGTGCTAGGTCTTTCCCTTTAGGTTTTACCCCAACAATGTTTTCGTTAGTTTCGCTCACTCTCGAAATCAAGCATTTCACAGCAGGTTGGAGCAGCCTGTATCTCAGCACAGGAATAAGGTAGGGAAGAATTCTAAGGATCATTTTGACTGCCTCCAGAAGTTAGATCAGATGGCAAATTGGATTTGGTGCTAGGTCTTTCCCTTTAGGTTTTACCCCAACAATGTTTTCATTAGTTTCGCTCACTCTCGAAATCAAGCATTTTACAGCAGGTTGGAGCAGCCTGTATCTCAGCACAGGAATAAGGTAGGGAAGAATTCTAAGGCTCATTTTGACTGCCTCCAGAAGTTAGATCAGATGGCAAATTGGATTTGGTGCTAGGTCTTTCCCTTTAGGTTTTACCCCAACAATGTTTTCATTAGTTTCGCTCACTCTCGAAATCAAGCATTTTACAGCAGGTTGGAGCAGCCTGTATCTCAGCACAGGAATAAGGTAGGGAAGAATTCTAAGGATCATTTTGACTGCCTCCAGAAGTTAGATCAGATGGCAAATTGGATTTGGTGCTAGGTCTTTCCCTTTAGGTTTTACCCCAACAATGTTTTCATTAGTTTCGCTCACTCTCGAAATCAAGCATTTTACAGCAGGTTGGAGCAGCCTGTATCTCAGCACAGGAATAAGGTAGGGAAGAATTCTAAGGCTCATTTTGACTGCCTCCAGAAGTTAGATCAGATGGCAAATTGGATTTGGTGCTAGGTCTTTCCCTTTAGGTTTTACCCCAACAATGTTTTCATTAGTTTCGCTCACTCTCGAAATCAAGCATTTTACAGCAGGTTGGAGCAGCCTGTATCTCAGCACAGGAATAAGGTAGGGAAGAATTCTAAGGATCATTTTGACTGCCTCCAGAAGTTAGATCAGATGGCAAATTGGATTTGGTGCTAGGTCTTTCCCTTTAGGTTTTACCCCAACAATGTTTTCATTAGTTTCGCTCACTCTCGAAATCAAGCATTTTACAGCAGGTTGGAGCAGCCTGTATCTCAGCACAGGAATAAGGTAGGGAAGAATTCTAAGGCTCATTTTGACTGCCTCCAGAAGTTAGATCAGATGGCAAATTGGATTTGGTGCTAGGTCTTTCCCTTTAGGTTTTACCCCAACAATGTTTTCATTAGTTTCGCTCACTCTCGAAATCAAGCATTTTACAGCAGGTTGGAGCAGCCTGTATCTCAGCACAGGAATAAGGTAGGGAAGAATTCTAAGGATCATTTTGACTGCCTCCAGAAGTTAGATCAGATGGCAAATTGGATTTGGTGCTAGGTCTTTCCCTTTAGGTTTTACCCCAACAATGTTTTCATTAGTTTCGCTCACTCTCGAAATCAAGCATTTTACAGCAGGTTGGAGCAGCCTGTATCTCAGCACAGGAATAAGGTAGGGAAGAATTCTAAGGCTCATTTTGACTGCCTCCAGAAGTTAGATCAGATGGCAAATTGGATTTGGTGCTAGGTCTTTCCCTTTAGGTTTTACCCCAACAATGTTTTCATTAGTTTCGCTCACTCTCGAAATCAAGCATTTTACAGCAGGTTGGAGCAGCCTGTATCTCAGCACAGGAATAAGGTAGGGAAGAATTCTAAGGCTCATTTTGACTGCCTCCAGAAGTTAGATCAGATGGCAAATTGGATTTGGTGCTAGGTCTTTCCCTTTAGGTTTTACCCCAACAATGTTTTCATTAGTTTCGCTCACTCTCGAAATCAAGCATTTTACAGCAGGTTGGAGCAGCCTGTATCTCAGCACAGGAATAAGGTAGGGAAGAATTCTAAGGCTCATTTTGACTGCCTCCAGAAGTTAGATCAGATGGCAAATTGGATTTGGTGCTAGGTCTTTCCCTTTAGGTTTTACCCCAACAATGTTTTCATTAGTTTCGCTCACTCTCGAAATCAAGCATTTTACAGCAGGTTGGAGCAGCCTGTATCTCAGCACAGGAATAAGGTAGGGAAGAATTCTAAGGATCATTTTGACTGCCTCCAGAAGTTAGATCAGATGGCAAATTGGATTTGGTGCTAGGTCTTTCCCTTTAGGTTTTACCCCAACAATGTTTTCATTAGTTTCGCTCACTCTCGAAATCAAGCATTTTACAGCAGGTTGGAGCAGCCTGTATCTCAGCACAGGAATAAGGTAGGGAAGAATTCTAAGGCTCATTTTGACTGCCTCCAGAAGTTAGATCAGATGGCAAATTGGATTTGGTGCTAGGTCTTTCCCTTTAGGTTTTACCCCAACAATGTTTTCATTAGTTTCGCTCACTCTCGAAATCAAGCATTTTACAGCAGGTTGGAGCAGCCTGTATCTCAGCACAGGAATAAGGTAGGGAAGAATTCTAAGGATCATTTTGACTGCCTCCAGACGTTAGATCAGATGGCAAATTGGATTTGGTGCTAGGTCTTTCCCTTTAGGTTTTACCCCAACAATGTTTTCATTAGTTTCGCTCACTCTCGAAATCAAGCATTTTACAGCAGGTTGGAGCAGCCTGTATCTCAGCACAGGAATAAGGTAGGGAAGAATTCTAAGGCTCATTTTGACTGCCTCCAGAAGTTAGATCAGATGGCAAATTGGATTTGGTGCTAGGTCTTTCCCTTTAGGTTTTACCCCAACAATGTTTTCATTAGTTTCGCTCACTCTCGAAATCAAGCATTTTACAGCAGGTTGGAGCAGCCTGTATCTCAGCACAGGAATAAGGTAGGGAAGAATTCTAAGGCTCATTTTGACTGCCTCCAGAAGTTAGATCAGATGGCAAATTGGATTTGGTGCTAGGTCTTTCCCTTTAGGTTTTACCCCAACAATGTTTTCATTAGTTTCGCTCACTCTCGAAATCAAGCATTTTACAGCAGGTTGGAGCAGCCTGTATCTCAGCACAGGAATAAGGTAGGGAAGAATTCTAAGGCTCATTTTGACTGCCTCCAGAAGTTAGATCAGATGGCAAATTGGATTTGGTGCTAGGTCTTTCCCTCTAGGTTTTACCCCAACAATGTTTTCATTAGTTTCGCTCACTCTCGAAATCAAGCATTTTACAGCAGGTTGGAGCAGCCTGTATCTCAGCACAGGAATAAGGTAGGGAAGAATTCTAAGGCTCATTTTGACTGCCTCCAGAAGTTAGATGGCAAATTGGATTTGGTGCTAGGTCTTTCCCTTTAGGTTTTACCCCAACAATGTTTTCATTAGTTTCGCTCACTCTCGAAATCAAGCATTTTACAGCAGGTTGGAGCAGCCTGTATCTCAGCACAGGAATAAGGTAGGGAAGAATTCTAAGGATCATTTTGACTGCCTCCAGAAGTTAGATCAGATGGCAAATTGGATTTGGTGCTAGGTCTTTCCCTTTAGGTTTTACCCCAACAATGTTTTCATTAGTTTCGCTCACTCTCGAAATCAAGCATTTTACAGCAGGTTGGAGCAGCCTGTATCTCAGCACAGGAATAAGGTAGGGAAGAATTCAAAGGCTCATTTTGACTGCCTCCAGAAGTTAGATCAGATGGCAAATTGGATTTGGTGCTAGGTCTTTCCCTTTAGGTTTTACCCCAACAATGTTTTCATTAGTTTCGCTCACTCTCGAAATCAAGCATTTTACAGCAGGTTGGAGCAGCCTGTATCTCAGCACAGGAATAAGGTAGGGAAGAATTCAAAGGCTCATTTTGACTGCCTCCAGAAGTTAGATCAGATGGCAAATAGGATTTGGTGCTAGGTCTTTCCCTTTAGGTTTTACCCCAACAATGTTTTCATTAGTTTCGCTCACTCTCGAAATCAAGCATTTTACAGCAGGTTGGAGCAGCCTGTATCTCAGCACAGGAATAAGGTAGGGAAGAATTCAAATGCTCATTTTGACTGCCTCCAGAAGTTAGATCAGATGGCAAATTGGATTTGGTGCTAGGTCTTTCCCTTTAGGTTTTACCCCAACAATGTTTTCATTAGTTTCGCTCACTCTCGAAATCAAGCATTTTACAGCAGGTTGGAGCAGCCTGTATCTCAGCACAGGAATAAGGTAGGGAAGAATTCTAAGGCTCATTTTGACTGCCTCCAGAAGTTAGATCAGATGGCAAATTGGATTTGGTGCTAGGTCTTTCCCTTTAGGTTTTACCCCAACAATGTTTTCATTAGTTTCGCTCACTCTCGAAATCAAGCATTTTACAGCAGGTTGGAGCAGCCTGTATCTCAGCACAGGAATAAGGTAGGGAAGAATTCTAAGGATCATTTTGACTGCCTCCAGAAGTTAGATCAGATGGCAAATTGGATTTGGTGCTAGGTCTTTCCCTTTAGGTTTTACCCCAACAATGTTTTCATTAGTTTCGCTCACTCTCGAAATCAAGCATTTTACAGCAGGTTGGAGCAGCCTGTATCTCAGCACAGGAATAAGGTAGGGAAGAATTCTAAGGCTCATTTTGACTGCCTCCAGAAGTTAGATCAGATGGCAAATTGGATTTGGTGCTAGGTCTTTCCCTTTAGGTTTTACCCCAACAATGTTTTCATTAGTTTCGCTCACTCTCGAAATCAAGCATTTTACAGCAGGTTGGAGCAGCCTGTATCTCAGCACAGGAATAAGGTAGGGAAGAATTCTAAGGCTCATTTTGACTGCCTCCAGAAGTTAGATCAGATGGCAAATTGGATTTGGTGCTAGGTCTTTCCCTTTAGGTTTTACCCCAACAATGTTTTCATTAGTTTCGCTCACTCTCGAAATCAAGCATTTTACAGCAGGTTGGAGCAGCCTGTATCTCAGCACAGGAATAAGGTAGGGAAGAATTCTAAGGCTCATTTTGACTGCCTCCAGAAGTTAGATCAGATGGCAAATTGGATTTGGTGCTAGGTCTTTCCCTTTAGGTTTTACCCCAACAATGTTTTCATTAGTTTCGCTCACTCTCGAAATCAAGCATTTTACAGCAGGTTGGAGCAGCCTGTATCTCAGCACAGGAATAAGGTAGGGAAGAATTCTAAGGCTCATTTTGACTGCCTCCAGAAGTTAGATCAGATGGCAAATTGGATTTGGTGCTAGGTCTTTCCCTTTAGGTTTTACCCCAACAATGTTTTCATTAGTTTCGCTCACTCTCGAAATCAAGCATTTTACAGCAGGTTGGAGCAGCCTGTATCTCAGCACAGGAATAAGGTAGGGAAGAATTCTAAGGCTCATTTTGACTGCCTCCAGAAGTTAGATCAGATGGCAAATTGGATTTGGTGCTAGGTCTTTCCCTTTAGGTTTTACCCCAACAATGTTTTCATTAGTTTCGCTCACTCTCGAAATCAAGCATTTTACAGCAGGTTGGAGCAGCCTGTATCTCAGCACAGGAATAAGGTAGGGAAGAATTCTAAGGATCATTTTGACTGCCTCCAGACGTTAGATCAGATGGCAAATTGGATTTGGTGCTAGGTCTTTCCCTTTAGGTTTTACCCCAACAATGTTTTCATTAGTTTCGCTCACTCTCGAAATCAAGCATTTTACAGCAGGTTGGAGCAGCCTGTATCTCAGCACAGGAATAAGGTAGGGAAGAATTCTAAGGCTCATTTTGACTGCCTCCAGAAGTTAGATCAGATGGCAAATTGGATTTGGTGCTAGGTCTTTCCCTTTAGGTTTTACCCCAACAATGTTTTCATTAGTTTCGCTCACTCTCGAAATCAAGCATTTTACAGCAGGTTGGAGCAGCCTGTATCTCAGCACAGGAATAAGGTAGGGAAGAATTCTAAGGCTCATTTTGACTGCCTCCAGAAGTTAGATCAGATGGCAAATTGGATTTGGTGCTAGGTCTTTCCCTTTAGGTTTTACCCCAACAATGTTTTCATTAGTTTCGCTCACTCTCGAAATCAAGCATTTTACAGCAGGTTGGAGCAGCCTGTATCTCAGCACAGGAATAAGGTAGGGAAGAATTCTAAGGCTCATTTTGACTGCCTCCAGAAGTTAGATCAGATGGCAAATTGGATTTGGTGCTAGGTCTTTCCCTCTAGGTTTTACCCCAACAATGTTTTCATTAGTTTCGCTCACTCTCGAAATCAAGCATTTTACAGCAGGTTGGAGCAGCCTGTATCTCAGCACAGGAATAAGGTAGGGAAGAATTCTAAGGCTCATTTTGACTGCCTCCAGAAGTTAGATGGCAAATTGGATTTGGTGCTAGGTCTTTCCCTTTAGGTTTTACCCCAACAATGTTTTCATTAGTTTCGCTCACTCTCGAAATCAAGCATTTTACAGCAGGTTGGAGCAGCCTGTATCTCAGCACAGGAATAAGGTAGGGAAGAATTCTAAGGATCATTTTGACTGCCTCCAGAAGTTAGATCAGATGGCAAATTGGATTTGGTGCTAGGTCTTTCCCTTTAGGTTTTACCCCAACAATGTTTTCATTAGTTTCGCTCACTCTCGAAATCAAGCATTTTACAGCAGGTTGGAGCAGCCTGTATCTCAGCACAGGAATAAGGTAGGGAAGAATTCAAAGGCTCATTTTGACTGCCTCCAGAAGTTAGATCAGATGGCAAATTGGATTTGGTGCTAGGTCTTTCCCTTTAGGTTTTACCCCAACAATGTTTTCATTAGTTTCGCTCACTCTCGAAATCAAGCATTTTACAGCAGGTTGGAGCAGCCTGTATCTCAGCACAGGAATAAGGTAGGGAAGAATTCTAAGGCTCATTTTGACTGCCTCCAGAAGTTAGATCAGATGGCAAATAGGATTTGGTGCTAGGTCTTTCCCTTTAGGTTTTACCCCAACAATGTTTTCATTAGTTTCGCTCACTCTCGAAATCAAGCATTTTACAGCAGGTTGGAGCAGCCTGTATCTCAGCACAGGAATAAGGTAGGGAAGAATTCAAATGCTCATTTTGACTGCCTCCAGAAGTTAGATCAGATGGCAAATTGGATTTGGTGCTAGGTCTTTCCCTTTAGGTTTTACCCCAACAATGTTTTCATTAGTTTCGCTCACTCTCGAAATCAAGCATTTTACAGCAGGTTGGAGCAGCCTGTATCTCAGCACAGGAATAAGGTAGGGAAGAATTCTAAGGCTCATTTTGACTGCCTCCAGAAGTTAGATCAGATGGCAAATTGGATTTGGTGCTAGGTCTTTCCCTTTAGGTTTTACCCCAACAATGTTTTCATTAGTTTCGCTCACTCTCGAAATCAAGCATTTTACAGCAGGTTGGAGCAGCCTGTATCTCAGCACAGGAATAAGGTAGGGAAGAATTCTAAGGATCATTTTGACTGCCTCCAGAAGTTAGATCAGATGGCAAATTGGATTTGGTGCTAGGTCTTTCCCTTTAGGTTTTACCCCAACAATGTTTTCATTAGTTTCGCTCACTCTCGAAATCAAGCATTTTACAGCAGGTTGGAGCAGCCTGTATCTCAGCACAGGAATAAGGTAGGGAAGAATTCTAAGGCTCATTTTGACTGCCTCCAGAAGTTAGATCAGATGGCAAATTGGATTTGGTGCTAGGTCTTTCCCTTTAGGTTTTACCCCAACAATGTTTTCATTAGTTTCGCTCACTCTCGAAATCAAGCATTTTACAGCAGGTTGGAGCAGCCTGTATCTCAGCACAGGAATAAGGTAGGGAAGAATTCTAAGGATCATTTTGACTGCCTCCAGACGTTAGATCAGATGGCAAATTGGATTTGGTGCTAGGTCTTTCCCTTTAGGTTTTACCCCAACAATGTTTTCATTAGTTTCGCTCACTCTCGAAATCAAGCATTTTACAGCAGGTTGGAGCAGCCTGTATCTCAGCACAGGAATAAGGTAGGGAAGAATTCTAAGGCTCATTTTGACTGCCTCCAGAAGTTAGATCAGATGGCAAATTGGATTTGGTGCTAGGTCTTTCCCTTTAGGTTTTACCCCAACAATGTTTTCATTAGTTTCGCTCACTCTCGAAATCAAGCATTTTACAGCAGGTTGGAGCAGCCTGTATCTCAGCACAGGAATAAGGTAGGGAAGAATTCTAAGGATCATTTTGACTGCCTCCAGAAGTTAGATCAGATGGCAAATTGGATTTGGTGCTAGGTCTTTCCCTTTAGGTTTTACCCCAACAATGTTTTCATTAGTTTCGCTCACTCTCGAAATCAAGCATTTTACAGCAGGTTGGAGCAGCCTGTATCTCAGCACAGGAATAAGGTAGGGAAGAATTCTAAGGTTCATTTTGACTGCCTCCAGAAGTTAGATCAGATGGCAAATTGGATTTGGTGCTAGGTCTTTCCCTCTAGGTTTTACCCCAACAATGTTTTCATTAGTTTCGCTCACTCTCGAAATCAAGCATTTTACAGCAGGTTGGAGCAGCCTGTATCTCAGCACAGGAATAAGGTAGGGAAGAATTCTAAGGCTCATTTTGACTGCCTCCAGAAGTTAGATGGCAAATTGGATTTGGTGCTAGGTCTTTCCCTTTAGGTTTTACCCCAACAATGTTTTCATTAGTTTCGCTCACTCTCGAAATCAAGCATTTTACAGCAGGTTGGAGCAGCCTGTATCTCAGCACAGGAATAAGGTAGGGAAGAATTCAAATGCTCATTTTGACTGCCTCCAGAAGTTAGATCAGATGGCAAATTGGATTTGGTGCTAGGTCTTTCCCTTTAGGTTTTACCCCAACAATGTTTTCATTAGTTTCGCTCACTCTCGAAATCAAGCATTTTACAGCAGGTTGGAGCAGCCTGTATCTCAGCACAGGAATAAGGTAGGGAAGAATTCTAAGGCTCATTTTGACTGCCTCCAGAAGTTAGATCAGATGGCAAATTGGATTTGGTGCTAGGTCTTTCCCTTTAGGTTTTACCCCAACAATGTTTTCATTAGTTTCGCTCACTCTCGAAATCAAGCATTTTACAGCAGGTTGGAGCAGCCTGTATCTCAGCACAGGAATAAGGTAGGGAAGAATTCTAAGGATCATTTTGACTGCCTCCAGAAGTTAGATCAGATGGCAAATTGGATTTGGTGCTAGGTCTTTCCCTTTAGGTTTTACCCCAACAATGTTTTCATTAGTTTCGCTCACTCTCGAAATCAAGCATTTTACAGCAGGTTGGAGCAGCCTGTATCTCAGCACAGGAATAAGGTAGGGAAGAATTCTAAGGCTCATTTTGACTGCCTCCAGAAGTTAGATCAGATGGCAAATTGGATTTGGTGCTAGGTCTTTCCCTTTAGGTTTTACCCCAACAATGTTTTCATTAGTTTCGCTCACTCTCGAAATCAAGCATTTTACAGCAGGTTGGAGCAGCCTGTATCTCAGCACAGGAATAAGGTAGGGAAGAATTCTAAGGCTCATTTTGACTGCCTCCAGAAGTTAGATCAGATGGCAAATTGGATTTGGTGCTAGGTCTTTCCCTTTAGGTTTTACCCCAACAATGTTTTCATTAGTTTCGCTCACTCTCGAAATCAAGCATTTTACAGCAGGTTGGAGCAGCCTGTATCTCAGCACAGGAATAAGGTAGGGAAGAATTCTAAGGCTCATTTTGACTGCCTCCAGAAGTTAGATCAGATGGCAAATTGGATTTGGTGCTAGGTCTTTCCCTTTAGGTTTTACCCCAACAATGTTTTCATTAGTTTCGCTCACTCTCGAAATCAAGCATTTTACAGCAGGTTGGAGCAGCCTGTATCTCAGCACAGGAATAAGGTAGGGAAGAATTCTAAGGCTCATTTTGACTGCCTCCAGAAGTTAGATCAGATGGCAAATTGGATTTGGTGCTAGGTCTTTCCCTTTAGGTTTTACCCCAACAATGTTTTCATTAGTTTCGCTCACTCTCGAAATCAAGCATTTTACAGCAGGTTGGAGCAGCCTGTATCTCAGCACAGGAATAAGGTAGGGAAGAATTCTAAGGATCATTTTGACTGCCTCCAGAAGTTAGATCAGATGGCAAATTGGATTTGGTGCTAGGTCTTTCCCTTTAGGTTTTACCCCAACAATGTTTTCATTAGTTTCGCTCACTCTCGAAATCAAGCATTTTACAGCAGGTTGGAGCAGCCTGTATCTCAGCACAGGAATAAGGTAGGGAAGAATTCTAAGGTTCATTTTGACTGCCTCCAGAAGTTAGATCAGATGGCAAATTGGATTTGGTGCTAGGTCTTTCCCTCTAGGTTTTACCCCAACAATGTTTTCATTAGTTTCGCTCACTCTCGAAATCAAGCATTTTACAGCAGGTTGGAGCAGCCTGTATCTCAGCACAGGAATAAGGTAGGGAAGAATTCTAAGGCTCATTTTGACTGCCTCCAGAAGTTAGATGGCAAATTGGATTTGGTGCTAGGTCTTTCCCTTTAGGTTTTACCCCAACAATGTTTTCATTAGTTTCGCTCACTCTCGAAATCAAGCATTTTACAGCAGGTTGGAGCAGCCTGTATCTCAGCACAGGAATAAGGTAGGGAAGAATTCAAATGCTCATTTTGACTGCCTCCAGAAGTTAGATCAGATGGCAAATTGGATTTGGTGCTAGGTCTTTCCCTTTAGGTTTTACCCCAACAATGTTTTCATTAGTTTCGCTCACTCTCGAAATCAAGCATTTTACAGCAGGTTGGAGCAGCCTGTATCTCAGCACAGGAATAAGGTAGGGAAGAATTCTAAGGCTCATTTTGACTGCCTCCAGAAGTTAGATCAGATGGCAAATTGGATTTGGTGCTAGGTCTTTCCCTTTAGGTTTTACCCCAACAATGTTTTCATTAGTTTCGCTCACTCTCGAAATCAAGCATTTTACAGCAGGTTGGAGCAGCCTGTATCTCAGCACAGGAATAAGGTAGGGAAGAATTCTAAGGATCATTTTGACTGCCTCCAGAAGTTAGATCAGATGGCAAATTGGATTTGGTGCTAGGTCTTTCCCTTTAGGTTTTACCCCAACAATGTTTTCATTAGTTTCGCTCACTCTCGAAATCAAGCATTTTACAGCAGGTTGGAGCAGCCTGTATCTCAGCACAGGAATAAGGTAGGGAAGAATTCTAAGGATCATTTTGACTGCCTCCAGAAGTTAGATCAGATGGCAAATTGGATTTGGTGCTAGGTCTTTCCCTTTAGGTTTTACCCCAACAATGTTTTCATTAGTTTCGCTCACTCTCGAAATCAAGCATTTTACAGCAGGTTGGAGCAGCCTGTATCTCAGCACAGGAATAAGGTAGGGAAGAATTCTAAGGCTCATTTTGACTGCCTCCAGAAGTTAGATCAGATGGCAAATTGGATTTGGTGCTAGGTCTTTCCCTTTAGGTTTTACCCCAACAATGTTTTCATTAGTTTCGCTCACTCTCGAAATCAAGCATTTTACAGCAGGTTGGAGCAGCCTGTATCTCAGCACAGGAATAAGGTAGGGAAGAATTCTAAGGCTCATTTTGACTGCCTCCAGAAGTTAGATCAGATGGCAAATTGGATTTGGTGCTAGGTCTTTCCCTTTAGGTTTTACCCCAACAATGTTTTCATTAGTTTCGCTCACTCTCGAAATCAAGCATTTTACAGCAGGTTGGAGCAGCCTGTATCTCAGCACAGGAATAAGGTAGGGAAGAATTCTAAGGCTCATTTTGACTGCCTCCAGAAGTTAGATCAGATGGCAAATTGGATTTGGTGCTAGGTCTTTCCCTTTAGGTTTTACCCCAACAATGTTTTCATTAGTTTCGCTCACTCTCGAAATCAAGCATTTTACAGCAGGTTGGAGCAGCCTGTATCTCAGCACAGGAATAAGGTAGGGAAGAATTCTAAGGCTCATTTTGACTGCCTCCAGAAGTTAGATCAGATGGCAAATTGGATTTGGTGCTAGGTCTTTCCCTTTAGGTTTTACCCCAACAATGTTTTCATTAGTTTCGCTCACTCTCGAAATCAAGCATTTTACAGCAGGTTGGAGCAGCCTGTATCTCAGCACAGGAATAAGGTAGGGAAGAATTCTAAGGATCATTTTGACTGCCTCCAGACGTTAGATCAGATGGCAAATTGGATTTGGTGCTAGGTCTTTCCCTTTAGGTTTTACCCCAACAATGTTTTCATTAGTTTCGCTCACTCTCGAAATCAAGCATTTTACAGCAGGTTGGAGCAGCCTGTATCTCAGCACAGGAATAAGGTAGGGAAGAATTCTAAGGCTCATTTTGACTGCCTCCAGAAGTTAGATCAGATGGCAAATTGGATTTGGTGCTAGGTCTTTCCCTTTAGGTTTTACCCCAACAATGTTTTCATTAGTTTCGCTCACTCTCGAAATCAAGCATTTTACAGCAGGTTGGAGCAGCCTGTATCTCAGCACAGGAATAAGGTAGGGAAGAATTCTAAGGCTCATTTTGACTGCCTCCAGAAGTTAGATCAGATGGCAAATTGGATTTGGTGCTAGGTCTTTCCCTTTAGGTTTTACCCCAACAATGTTTTCATTAGTTTCGCTCACTCTCGAAATCAAGCATTTTACAGCAGGTTGGAGCAGCCTGTATCTCAGCACAGGAATAAGGTAGGGAAGAATTCTAAGGCTCATTTTGACTGCCTCCAGAAGTTAGATCAGATGGCAAATTGGATTTGGTGCTAGGTCTTTCCCTCTAGGTTTTACCCCAACAATGTTTTCATTAGTTTCGCTCACTCTCGAAATCAAGCATTTTACAGCAGGTTGGAGCAGCCTGTATCTCAGCACAGGAATAAGGTAGGGAAGAATTCTAAGGCTCATTTTGACTGCCTCCAGAAGTTAGATGGCAAATTGGATTTGGTGCTAGGTCTTTCCCTTTAGGTTTTACCCCAACAATGTTTTCATTAGTTTCGCTCACTCTCGAAATCAAGCATTTTACAGCAGGTTGGAGCAGCCTGTATCTCAGCACAGGAATAAGGTAGGGAAGAATTCTAAGGATCATTTTGACTGCCTCCAGAAGTTAGATCAGATGGCAAATTGGATTTGGTGCTAGGTCTTTCCCTTTAGGTTTTACCCCAACAATGTTTTCATTAGTTTCGCTCACTCTCGAAATCAAGCATTTTACAGCAGGTTGGAGCAGCCTGTATCTCAGCACAGGAATAAGGTAGGGAAGAATTCAAAGGCTCATTTTGACTGCCTCCAGAAGTTAGATCAGATGGCAAATTGGATTTGGTGCTAGGTCTTTCCCTTTAGGTTTTACCCCAACAATGTTTTCATTAGTTTCGCTCACTCTCGAAATCAAGCATTTTACAGCAGGTTGGAGCAGCCTGTATCTCAGCACAGGAATAAGGTAGGGAAGAATTCTAAGGCTCATTTTGACTGCCTCCAGAAGTTAGATCAGATGGCAAATAGGATTTGGTGCTAGGTCTTTCCCTTTAGGTTTTACCCCAACAATGTTTTCATTAGTTTCGCTCACTCTCGAAATCAAGCATTTTACAGCAGGTTGGAGCAGCCTGTATCTCAGCACAGGAATAAGGTAGGGAAGAATTCAAATGCTCATTTTGACTGCCTCCAGAAGTTAGATCAGATGGC
Source organism: Melanerpes formicivorus (assembly GCF_026170545.1). NCBI lineage: Eukaryota > Metazoa > Chordata > Aves > Piciformes > Picidae > Melanerpes > Melanerpes formicivorus. The sequence goes on along the minus strand of NW_027143571.1, from coordinate 10,834 downwards.
AAATTGGATTTGGTGCTAGGTCTTTCCCTTTAGGTTTTACCCCAACAATGTTTTCATTAGTTTCGCTCACTCTCGAAATCAAGCATTTTACAGCAGGTTGGAGCAGCCTGTATCTCAGCACAGGAATAAGGTAGGGAAGAATTCTAAGGCTCATTTTGACTGCCTCCAGAAGTTAGATCAGATGGCAAATTGGATTTGGTGCTAGGTCTTTCCCTTTAGGTTTTACCCCAACAATGTTTTCATTAGTTTCGCTCACTCTCGAAATCAAGCATTTTACAGCAGGTTGGAGCAGCCTGTATCTCAGCACAGGAATAAGGTAGGGAAGAATTCTAAGGATCATTTTGACTGCCTCCAGAAGTTAGATCAGATGGCAAATTGGATTTGGTGCTAGGTCTTTCCCTTTAGGTTTTACCCCAACAATGTTTTCATTAGTTTCGCTCACTCTCGAAATCAAGCATTTTACAGCAGGTTGGAGCAGCCTGTATCTCAGCACAGGAATAAGGTAGGGAAGAATTCTAAGGCTCATTTTGACTGCCTCCAGAAGTTAGATCAGATGGCAAATTGGATTTGGTGCTAGGTCTTTCCCTTTAGGTTTTACCCCAACAATGTTTTCATTAGTTTCGCTCACTCTCGAAATCAAGCATTTTACAGCAGGTTGGAGCAGCCTGTATCTCAGCACAGGAATAAGGTAGGGAAGAATTCTAAGGATCATTTTGACTGCCTCCAGACGTTAGATCAGATGGCAAATTGGATTTGGTGCTAGGTCTTTCCCTTTAGGTTTTACCCCAACAATGTTTTCATTAGTTTCGCTCACTCTCGAAATCAAGCATTTTACAGCAGGTTGGAGCAGCCTGTATCTCAGCACAGGAATAAGGTAGGGAAGAATTCTAAGGCTCATTTTGACTGCCTCCAGAAGTTAGATCAGATGGCAAATTGGATTTGGTGCTAGGTCTTTCCCTTTAGGTTTTACCCCAACAATGTTTTCATTAGTTTCGCTCACTCTCGAAATCAAGCATTTTACAGCAGGTTGGAGCAGCCTGTATCTCAGCACAGGAATAAGGTAGGGAAGAATTCTAAGGATCATTTTGACTGCCTCCAGAAGTTAGATCAGATGGCAAATTGGATTTGGTGCTAGGTCTTTCCCTTTAGGTTTTACCCCAACAATGTTTTCATTAGTTTCGCTCACTCTCGAAATCAAGCATTTTACAGCAGGTTGGAGCAGCCTGTATCTCAGCACAGGAATAAGGTAGGGAAGAATTCTAAGGTTCATTTTGACTGCCTCCAGAAGTTAGATCAGATGGCAAATTGGATTTGGTGCTAGGTCTTTCCCTCTAGGTTTTACCCCAACAATGTTTTCATTAGTTTCGCTCACTCTCGAAATCAAGCATTTTACAGCAGGTTGGAGCAGCCTGTATCTCAGCACAGGAATAAGGTAGGGAAGAATTCTAAGGCTCATTTTGACTGCCTCCAGAAGTTAGATGGCAAATTGGATTTGGTGCTAGGTCTTTCCCTTTAGGTTTTACCCCAACAATGTTTTCATTAGTTTCGCTCACTCTCGAAATCAAGCATTTTACAGCAGGTTGGAGCAGCCTGTATCTCAGCACAGGAATAAGGTAGGGAAGAATTCTAAGGATCATTTTGACTGCCTCCAGAAGTTAGATCAGATGGCAAATTGGATTTGGTGCTAGGTCTTTCCCTTTAGGTTTTACCCCAACAATGTTTTCATTAGTTTCGCTCACTCTCGAAATCAAGCATTTTACAGCAGGTTGGAGCAGCCTGTATCTCAGCACAGGAATAAGGTAGGGAAGAATTCAAAGGCTCATTTTGACTGCCTCCAGAAGTTAGATCAGATGGCAAATTGGATTTGGTGCTAGGTCTTTCCCTTTAGGTTTTACCCCAACAATGTTTTCATTAGTTTCGCTCACTCTCGAAATCAAGCATTTTACAGCAGGTTGGAGCAGCCTGTATCTCAGCACAGGAATAAGGTAGGGAAGAATTCAAAGGCTCATTTTGACTGCCTCCAGAAGTTAGATCAGATGGCAAATAGGATTTGGTGCTAGGTCTTTCCCTTTAGGTTTTACCCCAACAATGTTTTCATTAGTTTCGCTCACTCTCGAAATCAAGCATTTTACAGCAGGTTGGAGCAGCCTGTATCTCAGCACAGGAATAAGGTAGGGAAGAATTCTAAGGCTCATTTTGACTGCCTCCAGAAGTTAGATCAGATGGCAAATTGGATTTGGTGCTAGGTCTTTCCCTTTAGGTTTTACCCCAACAATGTTTTCATTAGTTTCGCTCACTCTCGAAATCAAGCATTTTACAGCAGGTTGGAGCAGCCTGTATCTCAGCACAGGAATAAGGTAGGGAAGAATTCTAAGGCTCATTTTGACTGCCTCCAGAAGTTAGATCAGATGGCAAATTGGATTTGGTGCTAGGTCTTTCCCTTTAGGTTTTACCCCAACAATGTTTTCATTAGTTTCGCTCACTCTCGAAATCAAGCATTTTACAGCAGGTTGGAGCAGCCTGTATCTCAGCACAGGAATAAGGTAGGGAAGAATTCTAAGGCTCATTTTGACTGCCTCCAGAAGTTAGATCAGATGGCAAATTGGATTTGGTGCTAGGTCTTTCCCTTTAGGTTTTACCCCAACAATGTTTTCATTAGTTTCGCTCACTCTCGAAATCAAGCATTTTACAGCAGGTTGGAGCAGCCTGTATCTCAGCACAGGAATAAGGTAGGGAAGAATTCTAAGGCTCATTTTGACTGCCTCCAGAAGTTAGATCAGATGGCAAATTGGATTTGGTGCTAGGTCTTTCCCTTTAGGTTTTACCCCAACAATGTTTTCATTAGTTTCGCTCACTCTCGAAATCAAGCATTTTACAGCAGGTTGGAGCAGCCTGTATCTCAGCACAGGAATAAGGTAGGGAAGAATTCTAAGGCTCATTTTGACTGCCTCCAGAAGTTAGATCAGATGGCAAATTGGATTTGGTGCTAGGTCTTTCCCTTTAGGTTTTACCCCAACAATGTTTTCATTAGTTTCGCTCACTCTCGAAATCAAGCATTTTACAGCAGGTTGGAGCAGCCTGTATCTCAGCACAGGAATAAGGTAGGGAAGAATTCTAAGGATCATTTTGACTGCCTCCAGAAGTTAGATCAGATGGCAAATTGGATTTGGTGCTAGGTCTTTCCCTTTAGGTTTTACCCCAACAATGTTTTCATTAGTTTCGCTCACTCTCGAAATCAAGCATTTTACAGCAGGTTGGAGCAGCCTGTATCTCAGCACAGGAATAAGGTAGGGAAGAATTCTAAGGATCATTTTGACTGCCTCCAGAAGTTAGATCAGATGGCAAATTGGATTTGGTGCTAGGTCTTTCCCTTTAGGTTTTACCCCAACAATGTTTTCATTAGTTTCGCTCACTCTCGAAATCAAGCATTTTACAGCAGGTTGGAGCAGCCTGTATCTCAGCACAGGAATAAGGTAGGGAAGAATTCAAAGGCTCATTTTGACTGCCTCCAGAAGTTAGATCAGATGGCAAATTGGATTTGGTGCTAGGTCTTTCCCTTTAGGTTTTACCCCAACAATGTTTTCATTAGTTTCGCTCACTCTCGAAATCAAGCATTTTACAGCAGGTTGGAGCAGCCTGTATCTCAGCACAGGAATAAGGTAGGGAAGAATTCTAAGGCTCATTTTGACTGCCTCCAGAAGTTAGATCAGATGGCAAATTGGATTTGGTGCTAGGTCTTTCCCTTTAGGTTTTACCCCAACAATGTTTTCATTAGTTTCGCTCACTCTCGAAATCAAGCATTTTACAGCAGGTTGGAGCAGCCTGTATCTCAGCACAGGAATAAGGTAGGGAAGAATTCTAAGGATCATTTTGACTGCCTCCAGAAGTTAGATCAGATGGCAAATTGGATTTGGTGCTAGGTCTTTCCCTTTAGGTTTTACCCCAACAATGTTTTCATTAGTTTCGCTCACTCTCGAAATCAAGCATTTTACAGCAGGTTGGAGCAGCCTGTATCTCAGCACAGGAATAAGGTAGGGAAGAATTCTAAGGCTCATTTTGACTGCCTCCAGAAGTTAGATCAGATGGCAAATTGGATTTGGTGCTAGGTCTTTCCCTTTAGGTTTTACCCCAACAATGTTTTCATTAGTTTCGCTCACTCTCGAAATCAAGCATTTTACAGCAGGTTGGAGCAGCCTGTATCTCAGCACAGGAATAAGGTAGGGAAGAATTCTAAGGCTCATTTTGACTGCCTCCAGAAGTTAGATCAGATGGCAAATTGGATTTGGTGCTAGGTCTTTCCCTTTAGGTTTTACCCCAACAATGTTTTCATTAGTTTCGCTCACTCTCGAAATCAAGCATTTTACAGCAGGTTGGAGCAGCCTGTATCTCAGCACAGGAATAAGGTAGGGAAGAATTCTAAGGATCATTTTGACTGCCTCCAGAAGTTAGATCAGATGGCAAATTGGATTTGGTGCTAGGTCTTTCCCTTTAGGTTTTACCCCAACAATGTTTTCATTAGTTTCGCTCACTCTCGAAATCAAGCATTTTACAGCAGGTTGGAGCAGCCTGTATCTCAGCACAGGAATAAGGTAGGGAAGAATTCTAAGGATCATTTTGACTGCCTCCAGAAGTTAGATCAGATGGCAAATTGGATTTGGTGCTAGGTCTTTCCCTTTAGGTTTTACCCCAACAATGTTTTCATTAGTTTCGCTCACTCTCGAAATCAAGCATTTTACAGCAGGTTGGAGCAGCCTGTATCTCAGCACAGGAATAAGGTAGGGAAGAATTCAAAGGCTCATTTTGACTGCCTCCAGAAGTTAGATCAGATGGCAAATTGGATTTGGTGCTAGGTCTTTCCCTTTAGGTTTTACCCCAACAATGTTTTCATTAGTTTCGCTCACTCTCGAAATCAAGCATTTTACAGCAGGTTGGAGCAGCCTGTATCTCAGCACAGGAATAAGGTAGGGAAGAATTCAAAGGCTCATTTTGACTGCCTCCAGAAGTTAGATCAGATGGCAAATTGGATTTGGTGCTAGGTCTTTCCCTTTAGGTTTTACCCCAACAATGTTTTCATTAGTTTCGCTCACTCTCGAAATCAAGCATTTTACAGCAGGTTGGAGCAGCCTGTATCTCAGCACAGGAATAAGGTAGGGAAGAATTCTAAGGCTCATTTTGACTGCCTCCAGAAGTTAGATCAGATGGCAAATTGGATTTGGTGCTAGGTCTTTCCCTTTAGGTTTTACCCCAACAATGTTTTCATTAGTTTCGCTCACTCTCGAAATCAAGCATTTTACAGCAGGTTGGAGCAGCCTGTATCTCAGCACAGGAATAAGGTAGGGAAGAATTCTAAGGCTCATTTTGACTGCCTCCAGAAGTTAGATCAGATGGCAAATTGGATTTGGTGCTAGGTCTTTCCCTTTAGGTTTTACCCCAACAATGTTTTCATTAGTTTCGCTCACTCTCGAAATCAAGCATTTTACAGCAGGTTGGAGCAGCCTGTATCTCAGCACAGGAATAAGGTAGGGAAGAATTCTAAGGCTCATTTTGACTGCCTCCAGAAGTTAGATCAGATGGCAAATTGGATTTGGTGCTAGGTCTTTCCCTTTAGGTTTTACCCCAACAATGTTTTCATTAGTTTCGCTCACTCTCGAAATCAAGCATTTTACAGCAGGTTGGAGCAGCCTGTATCTCAGCACAGGAATAAGGTAGGGAAGAATTCTAAGGATCATTTTGACTGCCTCCAGAAGTTAGATCAGATGGCAAATTGGATTTGGTGCTAGGTCTTTCCCTTTAGGTTTTACCCCAACAATGTTTTCATTAGTTTCGCTCACTCTCGAAATCAAGCATTTTACAGCAGGTTGGAGCAGCCTGTATCTCAGCACAGGAATAAGGTAGGGAAGAATTCAAAGGCTCATTTTGACTGCCTCCAGAAGTTAGATCAGATGGCAAATTGGATTTGGTGCTAGGTCTTTCCCTTTAGGTTTTACCCCAACAATGTTTTCATTAGTTTCGCTCACTCTCGAAATCAAGCATTTTACAGCAGGTTGGAGCAGCCTGTATCTCAGCACAGGAATAAGGTAGGGAAGAATTCAAAGGCTCATTTTGACTGCCTCCAGAAGTTAGATCAGATGGCAAATAGGATTTGGTGCTAGGTCTTTCCCTTTAGGTTTTACCCCAACAATGTTTTCATTAGTTTCGCTCACTCTCGAAATCAAGCATTTTACAGCAGGTTGGAGCAGCCTGTATCTCAGCACAGGAATAAGGTAGGGAAGAATTCTAAGGATCATTTTGACTGCCTCCAGAAGTTAGATCAGATGGCAAATTGGATTTGGTGCTAGGTCTTTCCCTTTAGGTTTTACCCCAACAATGTTTTCATTAGTTTCGCTCACTCTCGAAATCAAGCATTTTACAGCAGGTTGGAGCAGCCTGTATCTCAGCACAGGAATAAGGTAGGGAAGAATTCTAAGGATCATTTTGACTGCCTCCAGAAGTTAGATCAGATGGCAAATTGGATTTGGTGCTAGGTCTTTCCCTTTAGGTTTTACCCCAACAATGTTTTCATTAGTTTCGCTCACTCTCGAAATCAAGCATTTTACAGCAGGTTGGAGCAGCCTGTATCTCAGCACAGGAATAAGGTAGGGAAGAATTCTAAGGATCATTTTGACTGCCTCCAGAAGTTAGATCAGATGGCAAATTGGATTTGGTGCTAGGTCTTTCCCTTTAGGTTTTACCCCAACAATGTTTTCATTAGTTTCGCTCACTCTCGAAATCAAGCATTTTACAGCAGGTTGGAGCAGCCTGTATCTCAGCACAGGAATAAGGTAGGGAAGAATTCTAAGGCTCATTTTGACTGCCTCCAGAAGTTAGATCAGATGGCAAATTGGATTTGGTGCTAGGTCTTTCCCTTTAGGTTTTACCCCAACAATGTTTTCATTAGTTTCGCTCACTCTCGAAATCAAGCATTTTACAGCAGGTTGGAGCAGCCTGTATCTCAGCACAGGAATAAGGTAGGGAAGAATTCTAAGGCTCATTTTGACTGCCTCCAGAAGTTAGATCAGATGGCAAATTGGATTTGGTGCTAGGTCTTTCCCTTTAGGTTTTACCCCAACAATGTTTTCATTAGTTTCGCTCACTCTCGAAATCAAGCATTTTACAGCAGGTTGGAGCAGCCTGTATCTCAGCACAGGAATAAGGTAGGGAAGAATTCTAAGGATCATTTTGACTGCCTCCAGAAGTTAGATCAGATGGCAAATTGGATTTGGTGCTAGGTCTTTCCCTTTAGGTTTTACCCCAACAATGTTTTCATTAGTTTCGCTCACTCTCGAAATCAAGCATTTTACAGCAGGTTGGAGCAGCCTGTATCTCAGCACAGGAATAAGGTAGGGAAGAATTCAAAGGCTCATTTTGACTGCCTCCAGAAGTTAGATCAGATGGCAAATTGGATTTGGTGCTAGGTCTTTCCCTTTAGGTTTTACCCCAACAATGTTTTCATTAGTTTCGCTCACTCTCGAAATCAAGCATTTTACAGCAGGTTGGAGCAGCCTGTATCTCAGCACAGGAATAAGGTAGGGAAGAATTCAAAGGCTCATTTTGACTGCCTCCAGAAGTTAGATCAGATGGCAAATAGGATTTGGTGCTAGGTCTTTCCCTTTAGGTTTTACCCCAACAATGTTTTCATTAGTTTCGCTCACTCTCGAAATCAAGCATTTTACAGCAGGTTGGAGCAGCCTGTATCTCAGCACAGGAATAAGGTAGGGAAGAATTCTAAGGATCATTTTGACTGCCTCCAGAAGTTAGATCAGATGGCAAATTGGATTTGGTGCTAGGTCTTTCCCTTTAGGTTTTACCCCAACAATGTTTTCATTAGTTTCGCTCACTCTCGAAATCAAGCATTTTACAGCAGGTTGGAGCAGCCTGTATCTCAGCACAGGAATAAGGTAGGGAAGAATTCTAAGGCTCATTTTGACTGCCTCCAGAAGTTAGATCAGATGGCAAATTGGATTTGGTGCTAGGTCTTTCCCTTTAGGTTTTACCCCAACAATGTTTTCATTAGTTTCGCTCACTCTCGAAATCAAGCATTTTACAGCAGGTTGGAGCAGCCTGTATCTCAGCACAGGAATAAGGTAGGGAAGAATTCTAAGGCTCATTTTGACTGCCTCCAGAAGTTAGATCAGATGGCAAATTGGATTTGGTGCTAGGTCTTTCCCTTTAGGTTTTACCCCAACAATGTTTTCATTAGTTTCGCTCACTCTCGAAATCAAGCATTTTACAGCAGGTTGGAGCAGCCTGTATCTCAGCACAGGAATAAGGTAGGGAAGAATTCTAAGGCTCATTTTGACTGCCTCCAGAAGTTAGATCAGATGGCAAATTGGATTTGGTGCTAGGTCTTTCCCTTTAGGTTTTACCCCAACAATGTTTTCATTAGTTTCGCTCACTCTCGAAATCAAGCATTTTACAGCAGGTTGGAGCAGCCTGTATCTCAGCACAGGAATAAGGTAGGGAAGAATTCTAAGGCTCATTTTGACTGCCTCCAGAAGTTAGATCAGATGGCAAATTGGATTTGGTGCTAGGTCTTTCCCTTTAGGTTTTACCCCAACAATGTTTTCATTAGTTTCGCTCACTCTCGAAATCAAGCATTTTACAGCAGGTTGGAGCAGCCTGTATCTCAGCACAGGAATAAGGTAGGGAAGAATTCTAAGGATCATTTTGACTGCCTCCAGAAGTTAGATCAGATGGCAAATTGGATTTGGTGCTAGGTCTTTCCTTTAGGTTTTTACCCCAACAATGTTTTCATTAGTTTCGCTCACTCTCGAAATCAAGCATTTTACAGCAGGTTGGAGCAGCCTGTATCTCAGCACAGGAATAAGGTAGGGAAGAATTCTAAGGCTCATTTTGACTGCCTCCAGAAGTTAGATCAGATGGCAAATTGGATTTGGTGCTAGGTCTTTCCCTTTAGGTTTTACCCCAACAATGTTTTCATTAGTTTCGCTCACTCTCGAAATCAAGCATTTTACAGCAGGTTGGAGCAGCCTGTATCTCAGCACAGGAATAAGGTAGGGAAGAATTCTAAGGCTCATTTTGACTGCCTCCAGAAGTTAGATCAGATGGCAAATTGGATTTGGTGCTAGGTCTTTCCCTTTAGGTTTTACCCCAACAATGTTTTCATTAGTTTCGCTCACTCTCGAAATCAAGCATTTTACAGCAGGTTGGAGCAGCCTGTATCTCAGCACAGGAATAAGGTAGGGAAGAATTCTAAGGATCATTTTGACTGCCTCCAGAAGTTAGATCAGATGGCAAATTGGATTTGGTGCTAGGTCTTTCCCTTTAGGTTTTACCCCAACAATGTTTTCATTAGTTTCGCTCACTCTCGAAATCAAGCATTTTACAGCAGGTTGGAGCAGCCTGTATCTCAGCACAGGAATAAGGTAGGGAAGAATTCTAAGGCTCATTTTGACTGCCTCCAGAAGTTAGATCAGATGGCAAATTGGATTTGGTGCTAGGTCTTTCCCTTTAGGTTTTACCCCAACAATGTTTTCATTAGTTTCGCTCACTCTCGAAATCAAGCATTTTACAGCAGGTTGGAGCAGCCTGTATCTCAGCACAGGAATAAGGTAGGGAAGAATTCTAAGGCTCATTTTGACTGCCTCCAGAAGTTAGATCAGATGGCAAATTGGATTTGGTGCTAGGTCTTTCCCTTTAGGTTTTACCCCAACAATGTTTTCATTAGTTTCGCTCACTCTCGAAATCAAGCATTTTACAGCAGGTTGGAGCAGCCTGTATCTCAGCACAGGAATAAGGTAGGGAAGAATTCTAAGGATCATTTTGACTGCCTCCAGAAGTTAGATCAGATGGCAAATTGGATTTGGTGCTAGGTCTTTCCCTTTAGGTTTTACCCCAACAATGTTTTCATTAGTTTCGCTCACTCTCGAAATCAAGCATTTTACAGCAGGTTGGAGCAGCCTGTATCTCAGCACAGGAATAAGGTAGGGAAGAATTCTAAGGCTCATTTTGACTGCCTCCAGAAGTTAGATCAGATGGCAAATTGGATTTGGTGCTAGGTCTTTCCCTTTAGGTTTTACCCCAACAATGTTTTCATTAGTTTCGCTCACTCTCGAAATCAAGCATTTTACAGCAGGTTGGAGCAGCCTGTATCTCAGCACAGGAATAAGGTAGGGAAGAATTCTAAGGATCATTTTGACTGCCTCCAGAAGTTAGATCAGATGGCAAATTGGATTTGGTGCTAGGTCTTTCCCTTTAGGTTTTACCCCAACAATGTTTTCATTAGTTTCGCTCACTCTCGAAATCAAGCATTTTACAGCAGGTTGGAGCAGCCTGTATCTCAGCACAGGAATAAGGTAGGGAAGAATTCAAATGCTCATTTTGACTGCCTCCAGAAGTTAGATCAGATGGCAAATTGGATTTGGTGCTAGGTCTTTCCCTTTAGGTTTTACCCCAACAATGTTTTCATTAGTTTCGCTCACTCTCGAAATCAAGCATTTTACAGCAGGTTGGAGCAGCCTGTATCTCAGCACAGGAATAAGGTAGGGAAGAATTCTAAGGCTCATTTTGACTGCCTCCAGAAGTTAGATCAGATGGCAAATTGGATTTGGTGCTAGGTCTTTCCCTTTAGGTTTTACCCCAACAATGTTTTCATTAGTTTCGCTCACTCTCGAAATCAAGCATTTTACAGCAGGTTGGAGCAGCCTGTATCTCAGCACAGGAATAAGGTAGGGAAGAATTCTAAGGCTCATTTTGACTGCCTCCAGAAGTTAGATCAGATGGCAAATTGGATTTGGTGCTAGGTCTTTCCCTTTAGGTTTTACCCCAACAATGT
>NW_027143570.1:0-54777 GCF_026170545.1 Melanerpes formicivorus | reverse complement strand
TAGGTTTTACCCCAACAATGTTTTCATTAGTTTTGCTCACTCTCGAAATCAAGCATTTTACAGCAGGTTGGAGCAGCCTGTATCTCAGCACAGGAATAAGGTAGGGAAGAATTCTAAGGATCATTTTGACTGCCTCCAGAAGTTAGATCAGATGGCAAATTGGATTTGGTGCTAGGTCTTTCCCTTTAGGTTTTACCCCCAACAATGTTTTCATTAGTTTCGCTCACTCTCGAAATCAAGCATTTTACAGCAGGTTGGAGCAGCCTGTAATCTCAGCACAGGAATAAGGTAGGGAAGAATTCTAAGGCTCATTTTGACTGCCTCCAGAAGTTAGATCAGATGGCAAATTGGATTTGGTGCTAGGTCTTTCCCTTTAGGTTTTACCCCAACAATGTTTTCATTAGTTTCGCTCACTCTCGAAATCAAGCATTTTACAGCAGGTTGGAGCAGCCTGTATCTCAGCACAGGAATAAGGTAGGGAAGAATTCTAAGGCTCATTTTGACTGCCTCCAGAAGTTAGATCAGATGGCAAATTGGATTTGGTGCTAGGTCTTTCCCTTTAGGTTTTACCCCAACAATGTTTTCATTAGTTTCGCTCACTCTCGAAATCAAGCATTTTACAGCAGGTTGGAGCAGCCTGTATCTCAGCACAGGAATAAGGTAGGGAAGAATTCTAAGGATCATTTTGACTGCCTCCAGAAGTTAGATCAGATGGCAAATTGGATTTGGTGCTAGGTCTTTCCCTTTAGGTTTTACCCCAACAATGTTTTCATTAGTTTCGCTCACTCTCGAAATCAAGCATTTTACAGCAGGTTGGAGCAGCCTGTATCTCAGCACAGGAATAAGGTAGGGAAGAATTCTAAGGCTCATTTTGACTGCCTCCAGAAGTTAGATCAGATGGCAAATTGGATTTGGTGCTAGGTCTTTCCCTTTAGGTTTTACCCCCAACAATGTTTTCATTAGTTTCGCTCACTCTCGAAATCAAGCATTTTACAGCAGGTTGGAGCAGCCTGTATCTCAGCACAGGAATAAGGTAGGGAAGAATTCTAAGGCTCATTTTGACTGCCTCCAGAAGTTAGATCAGATGGCAAATTGGATTTGGTGCTAGGTCTTTCCCTTTAGGTTTTACCCCAACAATGTTTTCATTAGTTTCGCTCACTCTCGAAATCAAGCATTTTACAGCAGGTTGGAGCAGCCTGTATCTCAGCACAGGAATAAGGTAGGGAAGAATTCTAAGGCTCATTTTGACTGCCTCCAGAAGTTAGATCAGATGGCAAATTGGATTTGGTGCTAGGTCTTTCCCTTTAGGTTTTACCCCAACAATGTTTTCATTAGTTTCGCTCACTCTCGAAATCAAGCATTTTACAGCAGGTTGGAGCAGCCTGTATCTCAGCACAGGAATAAGGTAGGGAAGAATTCTAAGGCTCATTTTGACTGCCTCCAGAAGTTAGATCAGATGGCAAATTGGATTTGGTGCTAGGTCTTTCCCTTTAGGTTTTACCCCAACAATGTTTTCATTAGTTTCGCTCACTCTCGAAATCAAGCATTTTACAGCAGGTTGGAGCAGCCTGTATCTCAGCACAGGAATAAGGTAGGGAAGAATTCTAAGGCTCATTTTGACTGCCTCCAGAAGTTAGATCAGATGGCAAATTGGATTTGGTGCTAGGTCTTTCCCTTTAGGTTTTACCCCAACAATGTTTTCATTAGTTTCGCTCACTCTCGAAATCAAGCATTTTACAGCAGGTTGGAGCAGCCTGTATCTCAGCACAGGAATAAGGTAGGGAAGAATTCTAAGGATCAGTTTGACTGCCTCCAGAAGTTAGATCATATGGCAAATTGGATTTGGTGCTAGGTCTTTCCCTTTAGGTTTTACCCCAACAATGTTTTCATTAGTTTCGCTCACTCTCGAAATCAAGCATTTTACAGCAGGTTGGAGCAGCCTGTATCTCAGCACAGGAATAAGGTAGGGAAGAATTCTAAGGATCATTTTGACTGCCTCCAGAAGTTAGATCAGATGGCAAATTGGATTTGGTGCTAGGTCTTTCCCTTTAGGTTTTACCCCAACAATGTTTTCATTAGTTTCGCTCACTCTCGAAATCAAGCATTTTACAGCAGGTTGGAGCAGCCTGTATCTCAGCACAGGAATAAGGTAGGGAAGAATTCTAAGGCTCATTTTGACTGCCTCCAGAAGTTAGATCAGATGGCAAATTGGATTTGGTGCTAGGTCTTTCCCTTTAGGTTTTACCCCAACAATGTTTTCATTAGTTTCGCTCACTCTCGAAATCAAGCATTTTACAGCAGGTTGGAGCAGCCTGTATCTCAGCACAGGAATAAGGTAGGGAAGAATTCTAAGGCTCATTTTGACTGCCTCCAGAAGTTAGATCAGATGGCAAATTGGATTTGGTGCTAGGTCTTTCCCTTTAGGTTTTACCCCAACAATGTTTTCATTAGTTTCGCTCACTCTCGAAATCAAGCATTTTACAGCAGGTTGGAGCAGCCTGTATCTCAGCACAGGAATAAGGTAGGGAAGAATTCAAATGCTCATTTTGACTGCCTCCAGAAGTTAGATCAGATGGCAAATTGGATTTGGTGCTAGGTCTTTCCCTTTAGGTTTTACCCCAACAATGTTTTCATTAGTTTCGCTCACTCTCGAAATCAAGCATTTTACAGCAGGTTGGAGCAGCCTGTATCTCAGCACAGGAATAAGGTAGGGAAGAATTCTAAGGATCAGTTTGACTGCCTCCAGAAGTTAGATCAGATGGCAAATTGGATTTGGTGCTAGGTCTTTCCCTTTAGGTTTTACCCCAACAATGTTTTCATTAGTTTCGCTCACTCTCGAAATCAAGCATTTTACAGCAGGTTGGAGCAGCCTGTATCTCAGCACAGGAATAAGGTAGGGAAGAATTCTAAGGCTCATTTTGACTGCCTCCAGAAGTTAGATCAGATGGCAAATTGGATTTGGTGCTAGGTCTTTCCCTTTAGGTTTTACCCCAACAATGTTTTCATTAGTTTCGCTCACTCTCGAAATCAAGCATTTTACAGCAGGTTGGAGCAGCCTGTATCTCAGCACAGGAATAAGGTAGGGAAGAATTCAAATGCTCATTTTGACTGCCTCCAGAAGTTAGATCAGATGGCAAATTGGATTTGGTGCTAGGTCTTTCCCTTTAGGTTTTACCCCAACAATGTTTTCATTAGTTTCGCTCACTCTCGAAATCAAGCATTTTACAGCAGGTTGGAGCAGCCTGTATCTCAGCACAGGAATAAGGTAGGGAAGAATTCTAAGGATCATTTTGACTGCCTCCAGAAGTTAGATCAGATGGCAAATTGGATTTGGTGCTAGGTCTTTCCCTTTAGGTTTTACCCCAACAATGTTTTCATTAGTTTCGCTCACTCTCGAAATCAAGCATTTTACAGCAGGTTGGAGCAGCCTGTATCTCAGCACAGGAATAAGGTAGGGAAGAATTCTAAGGATCATTTTGACTGCCTCCAGAAGTTAGATCAGATGGCAAATTGGATTTGGTGCTAGGTCTTTCCCTTTAGGTTTTACCCCAACAATGTTTTCATTAGTTTCGCTCACTCTCGAAATCAAGCATTTTACAGCAGGTTGGAGCAGCCTGTATCTCAGCACAGGAATAAGGTAGGGAAGAATTCTAAGGATCATTTTGACTGCCTCCAGAAGTTAGATCAGATGGCAAATTGGATTTGGTGCTAGGTCTTTCCCTTTAGGTTTTACCCCAACAATGTTTTCATTAGTTTCGCTCACTCTCGAAATCAAGCATTTTACAGCAGGTTGGAGCAGCCTGTATCTCAGCACAGGAATAAGGTAGGGAAGAATTCTAAGGCTCATTTTGACTGCCTCCAGAAGTTAGATCAGATGGCAAATTGGATTTGGTGCTAGGTCTTTCCCTTTAGGTTTTACCCCAACAATGTTTTCATTAGTTTCGCTCACTCTCGAAATCAAGCATTTTACAGCAGGTTGGAGCAGCCTGTATCTCAGCACAGGAATAAGGTAGGGAAGAATTCTAAGGATCATTTTGACTGCCTCCAGAAGTTAGATCAGATGGCAAATTGGATTTGGTGCTAGGTCTTTCCCTTTAGGTTTTACCCCAACAATGTTTTCATTAGTTTCGCTCACTCTCGAAATCAAGCATTTTACAGCAGGTTGGAGCAGCCTGTATCTCAGCACAGGAATAAGGTAGGGAAGAATTCTAAGGATCATTTTGACTGCCTCCAGAAGTTAGATCAGATGGCAAATTGGATTTGGTGCTAGGTCTTTCCCTTTAGGTTTTACCCCAACAATGTTTTCATTAGTTTCGCTCACTCTCGAAATCAAGCATTTTACAGCAGGTTGGAGCAGCCTGTATCTCAGCACAGGAATTAGGTAGGGAAGAATTCTAAGGATCATTTTGACTGCCTCCAGAAGTTAGATCAGATGGCAAATTGGATTTGGTGCTAGGTCTTTCCCTTTAGGTTTTACCCCAACAATGTTTTCATTAGTTTCGCTCACTCTCGAAATCAAGCATTTTACAGCAGGTTGGAGCAGCCTGTATCTCAGCACAGGAATAAGGTAGGGAAGAATTCTAAGGATCATTTTGACTGCCTCCAGAAGTTAGATCAGATGGCAAATTGGATTTGGTGCTAGGTCTTTCCCTTTAGGTTTTACCCCAACAATGTTTTCATTAGTTTCGCTCACTCTCGAAATCAAGCATTTTACAGCAGGTTGGAGCAGCCTGTATCTCAGCACAGGAATAAGGTAGGGAAGAATTCTAAGGATCATTTTGACTGCCTCCAGAAGTTAGATCAGATGGCAAATTGGATTTGGTGCTAGGTCTTTCCCTTTAGGTTTTACCCCAACAATGTTTTCATTAGTTTCGCTCACTCTCGAAATCAAGCATTTTACAGCAGGTTGGAGCAGCCTGTATCTCAGCACAGGAATAAGGTAGGGAAGAATTCTAAGGATCATTTTGACTGCCTCCAGAAGTTAGATCAGATGGCAAATTGGATTTGGTGCTAGGTCTTTCCCTTTAGGTTTTACCCCAACAATGTTTTCATTAGTTTCGCTCACTCTCGAAATCAAGCATTTTACAGCAGGTTGGAGCAGCCTGTATCTCAGCACAGGAATTAGGTAGGGAAGAATTCTAAGGATCATTTTGACTGCCTCCAGAAGTTAGATCAGATGGCAAATTGGATTTGGTGCTAGGTCTTTCCCTTTAGGTTTTACCCCAACAATGTTTTCATTAGTTTCGCTCACTCTCGAAATCAAGCATTTTACAGCAGGTTGGAGCAGCCTGTATCTCAGCACAGGAATAAGGTAGGGAAGAATTCTAAGGCTCATTTTGACTGCCTCCAGAAGTTAGATCAGATGGCAAATTGGATTTGGTGCTAGGTCTTTCCCTTTAGGTTTTACCCCAACAATGTTTTCATTAGTTTCGCTCACTCTCGAAATCAAGCATTTTACAGCAGGTTGGAGCAGCCTGTATCTCAGCACAGGAATAAGGTAGGGAAGAATTCTAAGGATCATTTTGACTGCCTCCAGAAGTTAGATCAGATGGCAAATTGGATTTGGTGCTAGGTCTTTCCCTTTAGGTTTTACCCCAACAATGTTTTCATTAGTTTCGCTCACTCTCGAAATCAAGCATTTTACAGCAGGTTGGAGCAGCCTGTATCTCAGCACAGGAATAAGGTAGGGAAGAATTCTAAGGATCATTTTGACTGCCTCCAGAAGTTAGATCAGATGGCAAATTGGATTTGGTGCTAGGTCTTTCCCTTTAGGTTTTACCCCAACAATGTTTTCATTAGTTTCGCTCACTCTCGAAATCAAGCATTTTACAGCAGGTTGGAGCAGCCTGTATCTCAGCACAGGAATAAGGTAGGGAAGAATTCTAAGGATCATTTTGACTGCCTCCAGAAGTTAGATCAGATGGCAAATTGGATTTGGTGCTAGGTCTTTCCCTTTAGGTTTTACCCCAACAATGTTTTCATTAGTTTCGCTCACTCTCGAAATCAAGCATTTTACAGCAGGTTGGAGCAGCCTGTATCTCAGCACAGGAATAAGGTAGGGAAGAATTCTAAGGCTCATTTTGACTGCCTCCAGAAGTTAGATCAGATGGCAAATTGGATTTGGTGCTAGGTCTTT
This sequence comes from Melanerpes formicivorus, assembly GCF_026170545.1. Taxonomy (NCBI): domain Eukaryota; kingdom Metazoa; phylum Chordata; class Aves; order Piciformes; family Picidae; genus Melanerpes; species Melanerpes formicivorus. The sequence goes on along the minus strand of NW_027143570.1, from coordinate 48,641 downwards.
CCCTTTAGGTTTTACCCCAACAATGTTTTCATTAGTTTCGCTCACTCTCGAAATCAAGCATTTTACAGCAGGTTGGAGCAGCCTGTATCTCAGCACAGGAATAAGGTAGGGAAGAATTCTAAGGATCATTTTGACTGCCTCCAGAAGTTAGATCAGATGGCAAATTGGATTTGGTGCTAGGTCTTTCCCTTTAGGTTTTACCCCAACAATGTTTTCATTAGTTTCGCTCACTCTCGAAATCAAGCATTTTACAGCAGGTTGGAGCAGCCTGTACCTCAGCACAGGAATAAGGTAGGGAAGAATTCTAAGGCTCATTTTGACTGCCTCCAGAAGTTAGATCAGATGGCAAATTGGATTTGGTGCTAGGTCTTTCCCTTTAGGTTTTACCCCAACAATGTTTTCATTAGTTTCGCTCACTCTCGAAATCAAGCATTTTACAGCAGGTTGGAGCAGCCTGTATCTCAGCACAGGAATAAGGTAGGGAAGAATTCTAAGGATCATTTTGACTGCCTCCAGAAGTTAGATCAGATGGCAAATTGGATTTGGTGCTAGGTCTTTCCCTTTAGGTTTTACCCCAACAATGTTTTCATTAGTTTCGCTCACTCTCGAAATCAAGCATTTTACAGCAGGTTGGAGCAGCCTGTATCTCAGCACAGGAATAAGGTAGGGAAGAATTCTAAGGATCATTTTGACTGCCTCCAGAAGTTAGATCAGATGGCAAATTGGATTTGGTGCTAGGTCTTTCCCTTTAGGTTTTACCCCAACAATGTTTTCATTAGTTTCGCTCACTCTCGAAATCAAGCATTTTACAGCAGGTTGGAGCAGCCTGTATCTCAGCACAGGAATAAGGTAGGGAAGAATTCTAAGGCTCATTTTGACTGCCTCCAGAAGTTAGATCAGATGGCAAATTGGATTTGGTGCTAGGTCTTTCCCTTTAGGTTTTACCCCAACAATGTTTTCATTAGTTTCGCTCACTCTCGAAATCAAGCATTTTACAGCAGGTTGGAGCAGCCTGTATCTCAGCACAGGAATAAGGTAGGGAAGAATTCTAAGGCTCATTTTGACTGCCTCCAGAAGTTAGATCAGATGGCAAATTGGATTTGGTGCTAGGTCTTTCCCTTTAGGTTTTACCCCAACAATGTTTTCATTAGTTTCGCTCACTCTCGAAATCAAGCATTTTACAGCAGGTTGGAGCAGCCTGTATCTCAGCACAGGAATAAGGTAGGGAAGAATTCTAAGGCTCATTTTGACTGCCTCCAGAAGTTAGATCAGATGGCAAATTGGATTTGGTGCTAGGTCTTTCCCTTTAGGTTTTACCCCAACAATGTTTTCATTAGTTTCGCTCACTCTCGAAATCAAGCATTTTACAGCAGGTTGGAGCAGCCTGTATCTCAGCACAGGAATAAGGTAGGGAAGAATTCTAAGGATCATTTTGACTGCCTCCAGAAGTTAGATCAGATGGCAAATTGGATTTGGTGCTAGGTCTTTCCCTTTAGGTTTTACCCCAACAATGTTTTCATTAGTTTCGCTCACTCTCGAAATCAAGCATTTTACAGCAGGTTGGAGCAGCCTGTACCTCAGCACAGGAATAAGGTAGGGAAGAATTCTAAGGATCATTTTGACTGCCTCCAGAAGTTAGATCAGATGGCAAATTGGATTTGGTGCTAGGTCTTTCCCTTTAGGTTTTACCCCAACAATGTTTTCATTAGTTTCGCTCACTCTCGAAATCAAGCATTTTACAGCAGGTTGGAGCAGCCTGTATCTCAGCACAGGAATAAGGTAGGGAAGAATTCTAAGGATCATTTTGACTGCCTCCAGAAGTTAGATCAGATGGCAAATTGGATTTGGTGCTAGGTCTTTCCCTTTAGGTTTTACCCCAACAATGTTTTCATTAGTTGCGCTCAGTCTCGAAATCAAGCATTTTACAGCAGGTTGGAGCAGCCTGTATCTCAGCACAGGAATAAGGTAGGGAAGAATTCTAAGGATCATTTTGACTGCCTCCAGAAGTTAGATCAGATGGCAAATTGGATTTGGTGCTAGGTCTTTCCCTTTAGGTTTTACCCCAACAATGTTTTCATTAGTTTCGCTCACTCTCGAAATCAAGCATTTTACAGCAGGTTGGAGCAGCCTGTATCTCAGCACAGGAATAAGGTAGGGAAGAATTCTAAGGCTCATTTTGACTGCCTCCAGAAGTTAGATCCGATGGCAAATTGGATTTGGTGCTAGGTCTTTCCCTTTAGGTTTTACCCCAACAATGTTTTCATTAGTTTCGCTCACTCTCGAAATCAAGCATTTTACAGCAGGTTGGAGCAGCCTGTATCTCAGCACAGGAATAAGGTAGGGAAGAATTCTAAGGATCATTTTGACTGCCTCCAGAAGTTAGATCAGATGGCAAATTGGATTTGGTGCTAGGTCTTTCCCTTTAGGTTTTACCCCAACAATGTTTTCATTAGTTTCGCTCACTCTCGAAATCAAGCATTTTACAGCAGGTTGGAGCAGCCTGTATCTCAGCACAGGAATAAGGTAGGGAAGAATTCTAAGGATCATTTTGACTGCCTCCAGAAGTTAGATCAGATGGCAAATTGGATTTGGTGCTAGGTCTTTCCCTTTAGGTTTTACCCCAACAATGTTTTCATTAGTTTCGCTCACTCTCGAAATCAAGCATTTTACAGCAGGTTGGAGCAGCCTGTATCTCAGCACAGGAATAAGGTAGGGAAGAATTCTAAGGCTCATTTTGACTGCCTCCAGAAGTTAGATCAGATGGCAAATTGGATTTGGTGCTAGGTCTTTCCCTTTAGGTTTTACCCCAACAATGTTTTCATTAGTTTCGCTCACTCTCGAAATCAAGCATTTTACAGCAGGTTGGAGCAGCCTGTATCTCAGCACAGGAATAAGGTAGGGAAGAATTCTAAGGATCATTTTGACTGCCTCCAGAAGTTAGATCAGATGGCAAATTGGATTTGGTGCTAGGTCTTTCCCTTTAGGTTTTACCCCAACAATGTTTTCATTAGTTTCGCTCACTCTCGAAATCAAGCATTTTACAGCAGGTTGGAGCAGCCTGTATCTCAGCACAGGAATAAGGTAGGGAAGAATTCTAAGGCTCATTTTGACTGCCTCCAGAAGTTAGATCAGATGGCAAATTGGATTTGGTGCTAGGTCTTTCCCTTTAGGTTTTACCCCAACAATGTTTTCATTAGTTTCGCTCACTCTCGAAATCAAGCATTTTACAGCAGGTTGGAGCAGCCTGTATCTCAGCACAGGAATAAGGTAGGGAAGAATTCTAAGGCTCATTTTGACTGCCTCCAGAAGTTAGATCAGATGGCAAATTGGATTTGGTGCTAGGTCTTTCCCTTTAGGTTTTACCCCAACAATGTTTTCATTAGTTTCGCTCACTCTCGAAATCAAGCATTTTACAGCAGGTTGGAGCAGCCTGTATCTCAGCACAGGAATAAGGTAGGGAAGAATTCTAAGGCTCATTTTGACTGCCTCCAGAAGTTAGATCAGATGGCAAATTGGATTTGGTGCTAGGTCTTTCCCTTTAGGTTTTACCCCAACAATGTTTTCATTAGTTGCGCTCAGTCTCGAAATCAAGCATTTTACAGCAGGTTGGAGCAGCCTGTACCTCAGCACAGGAATAAGGTAGGGAAGAATTCTAAGGATCATTTTGACTGCCTCCAGAAGTTAGATCAGATGGCAAATTGGATTTGGTGCTAGGTCTTTCCCTTTAGGTTTTACCCCAACAATGTTTTCATTAGTTTCGCTCACTCTCGAAATCAAGCATTTTACAGCAGGTTGGAGCAGCCTGTATCTCAGCACAGGAATAAGGTAGGGAAGAATTCTAAGGATCATTTTGACTGCCTCCAGAAGTTAGATCAGATGGCAAATTGGATTTGGTGCTAGGTCTTTCCCTTTAGGTTTTACCCCAACAATGTTTTCATTAGTTGCGCTCAGTCTCGAAATCAAGCATTTTACAGCAGGTTGGAGCAGCCTGTATCTCAGCACAGGAATAAGGTAGGGAAGAATTCTAAGGATCATTTTGACTGCCTCCAGAAGTTAGATCAGATGGCAAATTGGATTTGGTGCTAGGTCTTTCCCTTTAGGTTTTACCCCAACAATGTTTTCATTAGTTTCGCTCACTCTCGAAATCAAGCATTTTACAGCAGGTTGGAGCAGCCTGTATCTCAGCACAGGAATAAGGTAGGGAAGAATTCTAAGGCTCATTTTGACTGCCTCCAGAAGTTAGATCAGATGGCAAATTGGATTTGGTGCTAGGTCTTTCCCTTTAGGTTTTACCCCAACAATGTTTTCATTAGTTTCGCTCACTCTCGAAATCAAGCATTTTACAGCAGGTTGGAGCAGCCTGTATCTCAGCACAGGAATAAGGTAGGGAAGAATTCTAAGGATCATTTTGACTGCCTCCAGAAGTTAGATCAGATGGCAAATTGGATTTGGTGCTAGGTCTTTCCCTTTAGGTTTTACCCCAACAATGTTTTCATTAGTTTCGCTCACTCTCGAAATCAAGCATTTTACAGCAGGTTGGAGCAGCCTGTATCTCAGCACAGGAATAAGGTAGGGAAGAATTCTAAGGATCATTTTGACTGCCTCCAGAAGTTAGATCAGATGGCAAATTGGATTTGGTGCTAGGTCTTTCCCTTTAGGTTTTACCCCAACAATGTTTTCATTAGTTTCGCTCACTCTCGAAATCAAGCATTTTACAGCAGGTTGGAGCAGCCTGTATCTCAGCACAGGAATAAGGTAGGGAAGAATTCTAAGGCTCATTTTGACTGCCTCCAGAAGTTAGATCAGATGGCAAATTGGATTTGGTGCTAGGTCTTTCCCTTTAGGTTTTACCCCAACAATGTTTTCATTAGTTTCGCTCACTCTCGAAATCAAGCATTTTACAGCAGGTTGGAGCAGCCTGTATCTCAGCACAGGAATAAGGTAGGGAAGAATTCTAAGGATCATTTTGACTGCCTCCAGAAGTTAGATCAGATGGCAAATTGGATTTGGTGCTAGGTCTTTCCCTTTAGGTTTTACCCCAACAATGTTTTCATTAGTTTCGCTCACTCTCGAAATCAAGCATTTTACAGCAGGTTGGAGCAGCCTGTATCTCAGCACAGGAATAAGGTAGGGAAGAATTCTAAGGCTCATTTTGACTGCCTCCAGAAGTTAGATCAGATGGCAAATTGGATTTGGTGCTAGGTCTTTCCCTTTAGGTTTTACCCCAACAATGTTTTCATTAGTTTCGCTCACTCTCGAAATCAAGCATTTTACAGCAGGTTGGAGCAGCCTGTATCTCAGCACAGGAATAAGGTAGGGAAGAATTCTAAGGATCATTTTGACTGCCTCCAGAAGTTAGATCAGATGGCAAATTGGATTTGGTGCTAGGTCTTTCCCTTTAGGTTTTACCCCAACAATGTTTTCATTAGTTTCGCTCACTCTCGAAATCAAGCATTTTACAGCAGGTTGGAGCAGCCTGTATCTCAGCACAGGAATAAGGTAGGGAAGAATTCTAAGGCTCATTTTGACTGCCTCCAGAAGTTAGATCAGATGGCAAATTGGATTTGGTGCTAGGTCTTTCCCTTTAGGTTTTACCCCAACAATGTTTTCATTAGTTGCGCTCAGTCTCGAAATCAAGCATTTTACAGCAGGTTGGAGCAGCCTGTATCTCAGCACAGGAATAAGGTAGGGAAGAATTCTAAGGCTCATTTTGACTGCCTCCAGAAGTTAGATCAGATGGCAAATTGGATTTGGTGCTAGGTCTTTCCCTTTAGGTTTTACCCCAACAATGTTTTCATTAGTTTCGCTCACTCTCGAAATCAAGCATTTTACAGCAGGTTGGAGCAGCCTGTATCTCAGCACAGGAATAAGGTAGGGAAGAATTCTAAGGCTCATTTTGACTGCCTCCAGAAGTTAGATCAGATGGCAAATTGGATTTGGTGCTAGGTCTTTCCCTTTAGGTTTTACCCCAACAATGTTTTCATTAGTTTCGCTCACTCTCGAAATCAAGCATTTTACAGCAGGTTGGAGCAGCCTGTATCTCAGCACAGGAATAAGGTAGGGAAGAATTCTAAGGATCATTTTGACTGCCTCCAGAAGTTAGATCAGATGGCAAATTGGATTTGGTGCTAGGTCTTTCCCTTTAGGTTTTACCCCAACAATGTTTTCATTAGTTTCGCTCACTCTCGAAATCAAGCATTTTACAGCAGGTTGGAGCAGCCTGTATCTCAGCACAGGAATAAGGTAGGGAAGAATTCTAAGGCTCATTTTGACTGCCTCCAGAAGTTAGATCAGATGGCAAATTGGATTTGGTGCTAGGTCTTTCCCTTTAGGTTTTACCCCAACAATGTTTTCATTAGTTTCGCTCACTCTCGAAATCAAGCATTTTACAGCAGGTTGGAGCAGCCTGTATCTCAGCACAGGAATAAGGTAGGGAAGAATTCTAAGGCTCATTTTGACTGCCTCCAGAAGTTAGATCAGATGGCAAATTGGATTTGGTGCTAGGTCTTTCCCTTTAGGTTTTACCCCAACAATGTTTTCATTAGTTTCGCTCACTCTCGAAATCAAGCATTTTACAGCAGGTTGGAGCAGCCTGTATCTCAGCACAGGAATAAGGTAGGGAAGAATTCTAAGGATCATTTTGACTGCCTCCAGAAGTTAGATCAGATGGCAAATTGGATTTGGTGCTAGGTCTTTCCCTTTAGGTTTTACCCCAACAATGTTTTCATTAGTTTCGCTCACTCTCGAAATCAAGCATTTTACAGCAGGTTGGAGCAGCCTGTATCTCAGCACAGGAATAAGGTAGGGAAGAATTCTAAGGATCATTTTGACTGCCTCCAGAAGTTAGATCAGATGGCAAATTGGATTTGGTGCTAGGTCTTTCCCTTTAGGTTTTACCCCAACAATGTTTTCATTAGTTTCGCTCACTCTCGAAATCAAGCATTTTACAGCAGGTTGGAGCAGCCTGTATCTCAGCACAGGAATAAGGTAGGGAAGAATTCTAAGGCTCATTTTGACTGCCTCCAGAAGTTAGATCAGATGGCAAATTGGATTTGGTGCTAGGTCTTTCCCTTTAGGTTTTACCCCAACAATGTTTTCATTAGTTTCGCTCACTCTCGAAATCAAGCATTTTACAGCAGGTTGGAGCAGCCTGTATCTCAGCACAGGAATAAGGTAGGGAAGAATTCTAAGGCTCATTTTGACTGCCTCCAGAAGTTAGATCAGATGGCAAATTGGATTTGGTGCTAGGTCTTTCCCTTTAGGTTTTACCCCAACAATGTTTTCATTAGTTTCGCTCACTCTCGAAATCAAGCATTTTACAGCAGGTTGGAGCAGCCTGTATCTCAGCACAGGAATAAGGTAGGGAAGAATTCTAAGGCTCATTTTGACTGCCTCCAGAAGTTAGATCAGATGGCAAATTGGATTTGGTGCTAGGTCTTTCCCTTTAGGTTTTACCCCAACAATGTTTTCATTAGTTTCGCTCACTCTCGAAATCAAGCATTTTACAGCAGGTTGGAGCAGCCTGTATCTCAGCAGAGGAATAAGGTAGGGAAGAATTCTAAGGCTCATTTTGACTGCCTCCAGAAGTTAGATCAGATGGCAAATTGGATTTGGTGCTAGGTCTTTCCCTTTAGATTTTACCCCAACAATGTTTTCATTAGTTTCGCTCACTCTCGAAATCAAGCATTTTACAGCAGGTTGGAGCAGCCTGTATCTCAGCACAGGAATAAGGTAGGGAAGAATTCTAAGGATCATTTTGACTGCCTCCAGAAGTTAGATCAGATGGCAAATTGGATTTGGTGCTAGGTCTTTCCCTTTAGGTTTTACCCCAACAATGTTTTCATTAGTTTCGCTCACTCTCGAAATCAAGCATTTTACAGCAGGTTGGAGCAGCCTGTATCTCAGCACAGGAATAAGGTAGGGAAGAATTCTAAGGATCATTTTGACTGCCTCCAGAAGTTAGATCAGATGGCAAATTGGATTTGGTGCTAGGTCTTTCCCTTTAGGTTTTACCCCAACAATGTTTTCATTAGTTGCGCTCACTCTCGAAATCAAGCATTTTACAGCAGGTTGGAGCAGCCTGTATCTCAGCACAGGAATAAGGTAGGGAAGAATTCTAAGGATCATTTTGACTGCCTCCAGAAGTTAGATCAGATGGCAAATTGGATTTGGTGCTAGGTCTTTCCCTTTAGGTTTTACCCCAACAATGTTTTCATTAGTTTCGCTCACTCTCGAAATCAAGCATTTTACAGCAGGTTGGAGCAGCCTGTATCTCAGCACAGGAATAAGGTAGGGAAGAATTCTAAGGCTCATTTTGACTGCCTCCAGAAGTTAGATCAGATGGCAAATTGGATTTGGTGCTAGGTCTTTCCCTTTAGGTTTTACCCCAACAATGTTTTCATTAGTTTCGCTCACTCTCGAAATCAAGCATTTTACAGCAGGTTGGAGCAGCCTGTATCTCAGCACAGGAATAAGGTAGGGAAGAATTCTAAGGATCATTTTGACTGCCTCCAGAAGTTAGATCAGATGGCAAATTGGATTTGGTGCTAGGTCTTTCCCTTTAGGTTTTACCCCAACAATGTTTTCATTAGTTTCGCTCACTCTCGAAATCAAGCATTTTACAGCAGGTTGGAGCAGCCTGTATCTCAGCACAGGAATAAGGTAGGGAAGAATTCTAAGGCTCATTTTGACTGCCTCCAGAAGTTAGATCAGATGGCAAATTGGATTTGGTGCTAGGTCTTTCCCTTTAGGTTTTACCCCAACAATGTTTTCATTAGTTTCGCTCACTCTCGAAATCAAGCATTTTACAGCAGGTTGGAGCAGCCTGTATCTCAGCACAGGAATAAGGTAGGGAAGAATTCTAAGGCTCATTTTGACTGCCTCCAGAAGTTAGATCAGATGGCAAATTGGATTTGGTGCTAGGTCTTTCCCTTTAGGTTTTACCCCAACAATGTTTTCATTAGTTTCGCTCACTCTCGAAATCAAGCATTTTACAGCAGGTTGGAGCAGCCTGTATCTCAGCACAGGAATAAGGTAGGGAAGAATTCTAAGGATCATTTTGACTGCCTCCAGAAGTTAGATCAGATGGCAAATTGGATTTGGTGCTAGGTCTTTCCCTTTAGGTTTTACCCCAACAATGTTTTCATTAGTTGCGCTCACTCTCGAAATCAAGCATTTTACAGCAGGTTGGAGCAGCCTGTATCTCAGCACAGGAATAAGGTAGGGAAGAATTCTAAGGATCATTTTGACTGCCTCCAGAAGTTAGATCAGATGGCAAATTGGATTTGGTGCTAGGTCTTTCCCTTTAGGTTTTACCCCAACAATGTTTTCATTAGTTTCGCTCACTCTCGAAATCAAGCATTTTACAGCAGGTTGGAGCAGCCTGTATCTCAGCACAGGAATAAGGTAGGGAAGAATTCTAAGGCTCATTTTGACTGCCTCCAGAAGTTAGATCAGATGGCAAATTGGATTTGGTGCTAGGTCTTTCCCTTTAGGTTTTACCCCAACAATGTTTTCATTAGTTTCGCTCACTCTCGAAATCAAGCATTTTACAGCAGGTTGGAGCAGCCTGTATCTCAGCACAGGAATAAGGTAGGGAAGAATTCTAAGGCTCATTTTGACTGCCTCCAGAAGTTAGATCAGATGGCAAATTGGATTTGGTGCTAGGTCTTTCCCTTTAGGTTTTACCCCAACAATGTTTTCATTAGTTTCGCTCACTCTCGAAATCAAGCATTTTACAGCAGGTTGGAGCAGCCTGTATCTCAGCACAGGAATAAGGTAGGGAAGAATTCTAAGGATCATTTTGACTGCCTCCAGAAGTTAGATCAGATGGCAAATTGGATTTGGTGCTAGGTCTTTCCCTTTAGGTTTTACCCCAACAATGTTTTCATTAGTTTCGCTCACTCTCGAAATCAAGCATTTTACAGCAGGTTGGAGCAGCCTGTATCTCAGCACAGGAATAAGGTAGGGAAGAATTCTAAGGCTCATTTTGACTGCCTCCAGAAGTTAGATCAGATGGCAAATTGGATTTGGTGCTAGGTCTTTCCCTTTAGGTTTTACCCCAACAATGTTTTCATTAGTTTCGCTCACTCTCGAAATCAAGCATTTTACAGCAGGTTGGAGCAGCCTGTATCTCAGCACAGGAATAAGGTAGGGAAGAATTCTAAGGATCATTTTGACTGCCTCCAGAAGTTAGATCAGATGGCAAATTGGATTTGGTGCTAGGTCTTTCCCTTTAGGTTTTACCCCAACAATGTTTTCATTAGTTTCGCTCACTCTCGAAATCAAGCATTTTACAGCAGGTTGGAGCAGCCTGTATCTCAGCACAGGAATAAGGTAGGGAAGAATTCTAAGGATCATTTTGACTGCCTCCAGAAGTTAGATCAGATGGCAAATTGGATTTGGTGCTAGGTCTTTCCCTTTAGGTTTTACCCCAACAATGTTTTCATTAGTTGCGCTCAGTCTCGAAATCAAGCATTTTACAGCAGGTTGGAGCAGCCTGTATCTCAGCACAGGAATAAGGTAGGGAAGAATTCTAAGGATCATTTTGACTGCCTCCAGAAGTTAGATCAGATGGCAAATTGGATTTGGTGCTAGGTCTTTCCCTTTAGGTTTTACCCCAACAATGTTTTCATTAGTTTCGCTCACTCTCGAAATCAAGCATTTTACAGCAGGTTGGAGCAGCCTGTATCTCAGCACAGGAATAAGGTAGGGAAGAATTCTAAGGCTCATTTTGACTGCCTCCAGAAGTTAGATCAGATGGCAAATTGGATTTGGTGCTAGGTCTTTCCCTTTAGGTTTTACCCCAACAATGTTTTCATTAGTTTCGCTCACTCTCGAAATCAAGCATTTTACAGCAGGTTGGAGCAGCCTGTATCTCAGCACAGGAATAAGGTAGGGAAGAATTCTAAGGATCATTTTGACTGCCTCCAGAAGTTAGATCAGATGGCAAATTGGATTTGGTGCTAGGTCTTTCCCTTTAGGTTTTACCCCAACAATGTTTTCATTAGTTTCGCTCACTCTCGAAATCAAGCATTTTACAGCAGGTTGGAGCAGCCTGTATCTCAGCACAGGAATAAGGTAGGGAAGAATTCTAAGGATCATTTTGACTGCCTCCAGAAGTTAGATCAGATGGCAAATTGGATTTGGTGCTAGGTCTTTCCCTTTAGGTTTTACCCCAACAATGTTTTCATTAGTTTCGCTCACTCTCGAAATCAAGCATTTTACAGCAGGTTGGAGCAGCCTGTATCTCAGCACAGGAATAAGGTAGGGAAGAATTCTAAGGATCATTTTGACTGCCTCCAGAAGTTAGATCAGATGGCAAATTGGATTTGGTGCTAGGTCTTTCCCTTTAGGTTTTACCCCAACAATGTTTTCATTAGTTTCGCTCACTCTCGAAATCAAGCATTTTACAGCAGGTTGGAGCAGCCTGTATCTCAGCACAGGAATAAGGTAGGGAAGAATTCTAAGGATCATTTTGACTGCCTCCAGAAGTTAGATCAGATGGCAAATTGGATTTGGTGCTAGGTCTTTCCCTTTAGGTTTTACCCCAACAATGTTTTCATTAGTTTCGCTCACTCTCGAAATCAAGCATTTTACAGCAGGTTGGAGCAGCCTGTATCTCAGCACAGGAATAAGGTAGGGAAGAATTCTAAGGCTCATTTTGACTGCCTCCAGAAGTTAGATCAGATGGCAAATTGGATTTGGTGCTAGGTCTTTCCCTTTAGGTTTTACCCCAACAATGTTTTCATTAGTTTCGCTCACTCTCGAAATCAAGCATTTTACAGCAGGTTGGAGCAGCCTGTATCTCAGCACAGGAATAAGGTAGGGAAGAATTCTAAGGATCATTTTGACTGCCTCCAGAAGTTAGATCAGATGGCAAATTGGATTTGGTGCTAGGTCTTTCCCTTTAGGTTTTACCCCAACAATGTTTTCATTAGTTTCGCTCACTCTCGAAATCAAGCATTTTACAGCAGGTTGGAGCAGCCTGTATCTCAGCACAGGAATAAGGTAGGGAAGAATTCTAAGGATCATTTTGACTGCCTCCAGAAGTTAGATCAGATGGCAAATTGGATTTGGTGCTAGGTCTTTCCCTTTAGGTTTTACCCCAACAATGTTTTCATTAGTTGCGCTCAGTCTCGAAATCAAGCATTTTACAGCAGGTTGGAGCAGCCTGTATCTCAGCACAGGAATAAGGTAGGGAAGAATTCTAAGGATCATTTTGACTGCCTCCAGAAGTTAGATCAGATGGCAAATTGGATTTGGTGCTAGGTCTTTCCCTTTAGGTTTTACCCCAACAATGTTTTCATTAGTTTCGCTCACTCTCGAAATCAAGCATTTTACAGCAGGTTGGAGCAGCCTGTATCTCAGCACAGGAATAAGGTAGGGAAGAATTCTAAGGCTCATTTTGACTGCCTCCAGAAGTTAGATCAGATGGCAAATTGGATTTGGTGCTAGGTCTTTCCCTTTAGGTTTTACCCCAACAATGTTTTCATTAGTTGCGCTCACTCTCGAAATCAAGCATTTTACAGCAGGTTGGAGCAGCCTGTATCTCAGCACAGGAATAAGGTAGGGAAGAATTCTAAGGATCATTTTGACTGCCTCCAGAAGTTAGATCAGATGGCAAATTGGATTTGGTGCTAGGTCTTTCCCTTTAGGTTTTACCCCAACAATGTTTTCATTAGTTTCGCTCACTCTCGAAATCAAGCATTTTACAGCAGGTTGGAGCAGCCTGTATCTCAGCACAGGAATAAGGTAGGGAAGAATTCTAAGGATCATTTTGACTGCCTCCAGAAGTTAGATCAGATGGCAAATTGGATTTGGTGCTAGGTCTTTCCCTTTAGGTTTTACCCCAACAATGTTTTCATTAGTTGCGCTCAGTCTCGAAATCAAGCATTTTACAGCAGGTTGGAGCAGCCTGTATCTCAGCACAGGAATAAGGTAGGGAAGAATTCTAAGGATCATTTTGACTGCCTCCAGAAGTTAGATCAGATGGCAAATTGGATTTGGTGCTAGGTCTTTCCCTTTAGGTTTTACCCCAACAATGTTTTCATTAGTTTCGCTCACTCTCGAAATCAAGCATTTTACAGCAGGTTGGAGCAGCCTGTATCTCAGCACAGGAATAAGGTAGGGAAGAATTCTAAGGATCATTTTGACTGCCTCCAGAAGTTAGATCAGATGGCAAATTGGATTTGGTGCTAGGTCTTTCCCTTTAGGTTTTACCCCAACAATGTTTTCATTAGTTTCGCTCACTCTCGAAATCAAGCATTTTACAGCAGGTTGGAGCAGCCTGTATCTCAGCACAGGAATTAGGTAGGGAAGAATTCTAAGGCTCATTTTGACTGCCTCCAGAAGTTAGATCAGATGGCAAATTGGATTTGGTGCTAGGTCTTTCCCTTTAGGTTTTACCCCAACAATGTTTTCATTAGTTTCGCTCACTCTCGAAATCAAGCATTTTACAGCAGGTTGGAGCAGCCTGTATCTCAGCACAGGAATAAGGTAGGGAAGAATTCTAAGGATCATTTTGACTGCCTCCAGAAGTTAGATCAGATGGCAAATTGGATTTGGTGCTAGGTCTTTCCCTTTAGGTTTTACCCCAACAATGTTTTCATTAGTTTCGCTCACTCTCGAAATCAAGCATTTTACAGCAGGTTGGAGCAGCCTGTATCTCAGCACAGGAATAAGGTAGGGAAGAATTCTAAGGATCATTTTGACTGCCTCCAGAAGTTAGATCAGATGGCAAATTGGATTTGGTGCTAGGTCTTTCCCTTTAGGTTTTACCCCAACAATGTTTTCATTAGTTTCGCTCACTCTCGAAATCAAGCATTTTACAGCAGGTTGGAGCAGCCTGTATCTCAGCACAGGAATAAGGTAGGGAAGAAGTCTAAGGATCATTTTGACTGCCTCCAGAAGTTAGATCAGATGGCAAATTGGATTTGGTGCTAGGTCTTTCCCTTTAGGTTTTACCCCAACAATGTTTTCATTAGTTTCGCTCACTCTCGAAATCAAGCATTTTACAGCAGGTTGGAGCAGCCTGTATCTCAGCACAGGAATAAGGTAGGGAAGAATTCTAAGGCTCATTTTGACTGCCTCCAGAAGTTAGATCAGATGGCAAATTGGATTTGGTGCTAGGTCTTTCCCTTTAGGTTTTACCCCAACAATGTTTTCATTAGTTGCGCTCACTCTCGAAATCAAGCATTTTACAGCAGGTTGGAGCAGCCTGTATCTCAGCACAGGAATAAGGTAGGGAAGAATTCTAAGGATCATTTTGACTGCCTCCAGAAGTTAGATCAGATGGCAAATTGGATTTGGTGCTAGGTCTTTCCCTTTAGGTTTTACCCCAACAATGTTTTCATTAGTTTCGCTCACTCTCGAAATCAAGCATTTTACAGCAGGTTGGAGCAGCCTGTATCTCAGCACAGGAATAAGGTAGGGAAGAATTCTAAGGCTCATTTTGACTGCCTCCAGAAGTTAGATCAGATGGCAAATTGGATTTGGTGCTAGGTCTTTCCCTTTAGGTTTTACCCCAACAATGTTTTCATTAGTTTCGCTCACTCTCGAAATCAAGCATTTTACAGCAGGTTGGAGCAGCCTGTATCTCAGCACAGGAATAAGGTAGGGAAGAATTCTAAGGATCATTTTGACTGCCTCCAGAAGTTAGATCAGATGGCAAATTGGATTTGGTGCTAGGTCTTTCCCTTTAGGTTTTACCCCAACAATGTTTTCATTAGTTTCGCTCACTCTCGAAATCAAGCATTTTACAGCAGGTTGGAGCAGCCTGTATCTCAGCACAGGAATAAGGTAGGGAAGAATTCTAAGGATCATTTTGACTGCCTCCAGAAGTTAGATCAGATGGCAAATTGGATTTGGTGCTAGGTCTTTCCCTTTAGGTTTTACCCCAACAATGTTTTCATTAGTTGCGCTCAGTCTCGAAATCAAGCATTTTACAGCAGGTTGGAGCAGCCTGTATCTCAGCACAGGAATAAGGTAGGGAAGAATTCTAAGGATCATTTTGACTGCCTCCAGAAGTTAGATCAGATGGCAAATTGGATTTGGTGCTAGGTCTTTCCCTTTAGGTTTTACCCCAACAATGTTTTCATTAGTTTCGCTCACTCTCGAAATCAAGCATTTTACAGCAGGTTGGAGCAGCCTGTATCTCAGCACAGGAATAAGGTAGGGAAGAATTCTAAGGATCATTTTGACTGCCTCCAGAAGTTAGATCAGATGGCAAATTGGATTTGGTGCTAGGTCTTTCCCTTTAGGTTTTACCCCAACAATGTTTTCATTAGTTTCGCTCACTCTCGAAATCAAGCATTTTACAGCAGGTTGGAGCAGCCTGTATCTCAGCACAGGAATTAGGTAGGGAAGAATTCTAAGGCTCATTTTGACTGCCTCCAGAAGTTAGATCAGATGGCAAATTGGATTTGGTGCTAGGTCTTTCCCTTTAGGTTTTACCCCAACAATGTTTTCATTAGTTTCGCTCACTCTCGAAATCAAGCATTTTACAGCAGGTTGGAGCAGCCTGTATCTCAGCACAGGAATAAGGTAGGGAAGAATTCTAAGGATCATTTTGACTGCCTCCAGAAGTTAGATCAGATGGCAAATTGGATTTGGTGCTAGGTCTTTCCCTTTAGGTTTTACCCCAACAATGTTTTCATTAGTTTCGCTCACTCTCGAAATCAAGCATTTTACAGCAGGTTGGAGCAGCCTGTATCTCAGCACAGGAATAAGGTAGGGAAGAATTCTAAGGATCATTTTGACTGCCTCCAGAAGTTAGATCAGATGGCAAATTGGATTTGGTGCTAGGTCTTTCCCTTTAGGTTTTACCCCAACAATGTTTTCATTAGTTTCGCTCACTCTCGAAATCAAGCATTTTACAGCAGGTTGGAGCAGCCTGTATCTCAGCACAGGAATAAGGTAGGGAAGAATTCTAAGGATCATTTTGACTGCCTCCAGAAGTTAGATCAGATGGCAAATTGGATTTGGTGCTAGGTCTTTCCCTTTAGGTTTTACCCCAACAATGTTTTCATTAGTTTCGCTCACTCTCGAAATCAAGCATTTTACAGCAGGTTGGAGCAGCCTGTATCTCAGCACAGGAATAAGGTAGGGAAGAATTCTAAGGATCATTTTGACTGCCTCCAGAAGTTAGATCAGATGGCAAATTGGATTTGGTGCTAGGTCTTTCCCTTTAGGTTTTACCCCAACAATGTTTTCATTAGTTGCGCTCACTCTCGAAATCAAGCATTTTACAGCAGGTTGGAGCAGCCTGTATCTCAGCACAGGAATAAGGTAGGGAAGAATTCTAAGGATCATTTTGACTGCCTCCAGAAGTTAGATCAGATGGCAAATTGGATTTGGTGCTAGGTCTTTCCCTTTAGGTTTTACCCCAACAATGTTTTCATTAGTTTCGCTCACTCTCGAAATCAAGCATTTTACAGCAGGTTGGAGCAGCCTGTATCTCAGCACAGGAATAAGGTAGGGAAGAATTCTAAGGCTCATTTTGACTGCCTCCAGAAGTTAGATCAGATGGCAAATTGGATTTGGTGCTAGGTCTTTCCCTTTAGGTTTTACCCCAACAATGTTTTCATTAGTTGCGCTCACTCTCGAAATCAAGCATTTTACAGCAGGTTGGAGCAGCCTGTATCTCAGCACAGGAATAAGGTAGGGAAGAATTCTAAGGATCATTTTGACTGCCTCCAGAAGTTAGATCAGATGGCAAATTGGATTTGGTGCTAGGTCTTTCCCTTTAGGTTTTACCCCAACAATGTTTTCATTAGTTTCGCTCACTCTCGAAATCAAGCATTTTACAGCAGGTTGGAGCAGCCTGTATCTCAGCACAGGAATAAGGTAGGGAAGAATTCTAAGGATCATTTTGACTGCCTCCAGAAGTTAGATCAGATGGCAAATTGGATTTGGTGCTAGGTCTTTCCCTTTAGGTTTTACCCCAACAATGTTTTCATTAGTTTCGCTCACTCTCGAAATCAAGCATTTTACAGCAGGTTGGAGCAGCCTGTATCTCAGCACAGGAATAAGGTAGGGAAGAATTCTAAGGCTCATTTTGACTGCCTCCAGAAGTTAGATCAGATGGCAAATTGGATTTGGTGCTAGGTCTTTCCCTTTAGGTTTTACCCCAACAATGTTTTCATTAGTTTCGCTCACTCTCGAAATCAAGCATTTTAAAGCAGGTTGGAGCAGCCTGTATCTCAGCACAGGAATAAGGTAGGGAAGACTTCTAAGGATCATTTTGACTGCCTCCAGAAGTTAGATCAGATGGCAAATTGGATTTGGTGCTAGGTCTTTCCCTTTAGGTTTTACCCCAACAATGTTTTCATTAGTTTCGCTCACTCTCGAAATCAAGCATTTTACAGCAGGTTGGAGCAGCCTGTATCTCAGCACAGGAATAAGGTAGGGAAGAATTCTAAGGCTCATTTTGACTGCCTCCAGAAGTTAGATCAGATGGCAAATTGGATTTGGTGCTAGGTCTTTCCCTTTAGGTTTTACCCCAACAATGTTTTCATTAGTTTCGCTCACTCTCGAAATCAAGCATTTTACAGCAGGTTGGAGCAGCCTGTATCTCAGCACAGGAATAAGGTAGGGAAGAATTCTAAGGCTCATTTTGACTGCCTCCAGAAGTTAGATCAGATGGCAAATTGGATTTGGTGCTAGGTCTTTCCCTTTAGGTTTTACCCCAACAATGTTTTCATTAGTTTCGCTCACTCTCGAAATCAAGCATTTTACAGCAGGTTGGAGCAGCCTGTATCTCAGCACAGGAATAAGGTAGGGAAGAATTCTAAGGATCATTTTGACTGCCTCCAGAAGTTAGATCAGATGGCAAATTGGATTTGGTGCTAGGTCTTTCCCTTTAGGTTTTACCCCAACAATGTTTTCATTAGTTTCGCTCACTCTCGAAATCAAGCATTTTACAGCAGGTTGGAGCAGCCTGTATCTCAGCACAGGAATAAGGTAGGGAAGAATTCTAAGGATCATTTTGACTGCCTCCAGAAGTTAGATCAGATGGCAAATTGGATTTGGTGCTAGGTCTTTCCCTTTAGGTTTTACCCCAACAATGTTTTCATTAGTTTCGCTCACTCTCGAAATCAAGCATTTTACAGCAGGTTGGAGCAGCCTGTATCTCAGCACAGGAATAAGGTAGGGAAGAATTCTAAGGATCATTTTGACTGCCTCCAGAAGTTAGATCAGATGGCAAATTGGATTTGGTGCTAGGTCTTTCCCTTTAGGTTTTACCCCAACAATGTTTTCATTAGTTTCGCTCACTCTCGAAATCAAGCATTTTACAGCAGGTTGGAGCAGCCTGTATCTCAGCACAGGAATAAGGTAGGGAAGAATTCTAAGGATCATTTTGACTGCCTCCAGAAGTTAGATCAGATGGCAAATTGGATTTGGTGCTAGGTCTTTCCCTTTAGGTTTTACCCCAACAATGTTTTCATTAGTTTCGCTCACTCTCGAAATCAAGCATTTTACAGCAGGTTGGAGCAGCCTGTATCTCAGCACAGGAATAAGGTAGGGAAGAATTCTAAGGCTCATTTTGACTGCCTCCAGAAGTTAGATCAGATGGCAAATTGGATTTGGTGCTAGGTCTTTCCCTTTAGGTTTTACCCCAACAATGTTTTCATTAGTTTCGCTCACTCTCGAAATCAAGCATTTTACAGCAGGTTGGAGCAGCCTGTATCTCAGCACAGGAATAAGGTAGGGAAGAATTCTAAGGATCATTTTGACTGCCTCCAGAAGTTAGATCAGATGGCAAATTGGATTTGGTGCTAGGTCTTTCCCTTTAGGTTTTACCCCAACAATGTTTTCATTAGTTTCGCTCACTCTCGAAATCAAGCATTTTACAGCAGGTTGGAGCAGCCTGTATCTCAGCACAGGAATAAGGTAGGGAAGAATTCTAAGGCTCATTTTGACTGCCTCCAGAAGTTAGATCAGATGGCAAATTGGATTTGGTGCTAGGTCTTTCCCTTTAGGTTTTACCCCAACAATATTTTCATTAGTTTCGCTCACTCTCGAAATCAAGCATTTTACAGCAGGTTGGAGCAGCCTGTATCTCAGCACAGGAATAAGGTAGGGAAGAATTCTAAGGATCATTTTGACTGCCTCCAGAAGTTAGATCAGATGGCAAATTGGATTTGGTGCTAGGTCTTTCCCTTTAGGTTTTACCCCAACAATGTTTTCATTAGTTTCGCTCACTCTCGAAATCAAGCATTTTACAGCAGGTTGGAGCAGCCTGTATCTCAGCACAGGAATACGGTAGGGAAGAATTCTAAGGCTCATTTTGACTGCCTCCAGAAGTTAGATCAGATGGCAAATTGGATTTGGTGCTAGGTCTTTCCCTTTAGGTTTTACCCCAACAATGTTTTCATTAGTTTCGCTCACTCTCGAAATCAAGCATTTTACAGCAGGTTGGAGCAGCCTGTATCTCAGCAGAGGAATAAGGTAGGGAAGAATTCTAAGGCTCATTTTGACTGCCTCCAGAAGTTAGATCAGATGGCAAATTGGATTTGGTGCTAGGTCTTTCCCTTTAGGTTTTACCCCAACAATGTTTTCATTAGTTTCGCTCACTCTCGAAATCAAGCATTTTACAGCAGGTTGGAGCAGCCTGTATCTCAGCACAGGAATAAGGTAGGGAAGAATTCTAAGGATCATTTTGACTGCCTCCAGAAGTTAGATCAGATGGCAAATTGGATTTGGTGCTAGGTCTTTCCCTTTAGGTTTTACCCCAACAATGTTTTCATTAGTTTCGCTCACTCTCGAAATCAAGCATTTTACAGCAGGTTGGAGCAGCCTGTATCTCAGCACAGGAATAAGGTAGGGAAGAATTCTAAGGCTCATTTTGACTGCCTCCAGAAGTTAGATCAGATGGCAAATTGGATTTGGTGCTAGGTCTTTCCCTTTAGGTTTTACCCCAACAATGTTTTCATTAGTTTCGCTCACTCTCGAAATCAAGCATTTTAAAGCAGGTTGGAGCAGCCTGTATCTCAGCACAGGAATAAGGTAGGGAAGACTTCTAAGGATCATTTTGACTGCCTCCAGAAGTTAGATCAGATGGCAAATTGGATTTGGTGCTAGGTCTTTCCCTTTAGGTTTTACCCCAACAATGTTTTCATTAGTTTCGCTCACTCTCGAAATCAAGCATTTTACAGCAGGTTGGAGCAGCCTGTATCTCAGCACAGGAATAAGGTAGGGAAGAATTCTAAGGATCATTTTGACTGCCTCCAGAAGTTAGATCAGATGGCAAATTGGATTTGGTGCTAGGTCTTTCCCTTTAGGTTTTACCCCAACAATGTTTTCATTAGTTTCGCTCACTCTCGAAATCAAGCATTTTACAGCAGGTTGGAGCAGCCTGTATCTCAGCACAGGAATAAGGTAGGGAAGACTTCTAAGGATCATTTTGACTGCCTCCAGAAGTTAGATCAGATGGCAAATTGGATTTGGTGCTAGGTCTTTCCCTTTAGGTTTTACCCCAACAATGTTTTCATTAGTTTCGCTCACTCTCGAAATCAAGCATTTTACAGCAGGTTGGAGCAGCCTGTATCTCAGCACAGGAATAAGGTAGGGAAGAATTCTACGGATCATTTTGACTGCCTCCAGAAGTTAGATCAGATGGGAAATTGGATTTGGTGCTAGGTCTTTCCCTTTAGGTTTTACCCCAACAATGTTTTCATTAGTTTCGCTCACTCTCGAAATCAAGCATTTTACAGCAGGTTGGAGCAGCCTGTATCTCAGCACAGGAATAAGGTAGGGAAGAATTCTAAGGCTCATTTTGACTGCCTCCAGAAGTTAGATCAGATGGCAAATTGGATTTGGTGCTAGGTCTTTCCCTTTAGGTTTTACCCCAACAATGTTTTCATTAGTTTCGCTCACTCTCGAAATCAAGCATTTTACAGCAGGTTGGAGCAGCCTGTATCTCAGCACAGGAATAAGGTAGGGAAGAATTCTAAGGCTCATTTTGACTGCCTCCAGAAGTTAGATCAGATGGCAAATTGGATTTGGTGCTAGGTCTTTCCCTTTAGGTTTTACCCCAACAATGTTTTCATTAGTTTCGCTCACTCTCGAAATCAAGCATTTTACAGCAGGTTGGAGCAGCCTGTATCTCAGCACAGGAATAAGGTAGGGAAGAATTCTAAGGCTCATTTTGACTGCCTCCAGAAGTTAGATCAGATGGCAAATTGGATTTGGTGCTAGGTCTTTCCCTTTAGGTTTTACCCCAACAATGTTTTCATTAGTTTCGCTCACTCTCGAAATCAAGCATTTTACAGCAGGTTGGAGCAGCCTGTATCTCAGCACAGGAATAAGGTAGGGAAGAATTCTAAGGATCATTTTGACTGCCTCCAGAAGTTAGATCAGATGGCAAATTGGATTTGGTGCTAGGTCTTTCCCTTTAGGTTTTACCCCAACAATGTTTTCATTAGTTTCGCTCACTCTCGAAATCAAGCATTTTACAGCAGGTTGGAGCAGCCTGTATCTCAGCACAGGAATAAGGTAGGGAAGAATTCTAAGGCTCATTTTGACTGCCTCCAGAAGTTAGATCAGATGGCAAATTGGATTTGGTGCTAGGTCTTTCCCTTTAGGTTTTACCCCAACAATGTTTTCATTAGTTTCGCTCACTCTCGAAATCAAGCATTTTACAGCAGGTTGGAGCAGCCTGTATCTCAGCACAGGAATAAGGTAGGGAAGAATTCTAAGGCTCATTTTGACTGCCTCCAGAAGTTAGATCAGATGGCAAATTGGATTTGGTGCTAGGTCTTTCCCTTTAGGTTTTACCCCAACAATGTTTTCATTAGTTTCGCTCACTCTCGAAATCAAGCATTTTACAGCAGGTTGGAGCAGCCTGTATCTCAGCACAGGAATAAGGTAGGGAAGAATTCTAAGGATCATTTTGACTGCCTCCAGAAGTTAGATCAGATGGCAAATTGGATTTGGTGCTAGGTCTTTCCCTTTAGGTTTTACCCCAACAATGTTTTCATTAGTTTCGCTCACTCTCGAAATCAAGCATTTTACAGCAGGTTGGAGCAGCCTGTATCTCAGCACAGGAATAAGGTAAGGAAGAATTCTAAGGCTCATTTTGACTGCCTCCAGAAGTTAGATCAGATGGCAAATTGGATTTGGTGCTAGGTCTTTCCCTTTAGGTTTTACCCCAACAATGTTTTCATTAGTTTCGCTCACTCTCGAAATCAAGCATTTTACAGCAGGTTGGAGCAGCCTGTATCTCAGCACAGGAATAAGGTAGGGAAGAATTCTAAGGATCATTTTGACTGCCTCCAGAAGTTAGATCAGATGGCAAATTGGATTTGGTGCTAGGTCTTTCCCTTTAGGTTTTACCCCAACAATGTTTTCATTAGTTTCGCTCACTCTCGAAATCAAGCATTTTACAGCAGGTTGGAGCAGCCTGTATCTCAGCACAGGAATAAGGTAGGGAAGAATTCTAAGGATCATTTTGACTGCCTCCAGAAGTTAGATCAGATGGCAAATTGGATTTGGTGCTAGGTCTTTCCCTTTAGGTTTTACCCCAACAATGTTTTCATTAGTTTCGCTCACTCTCGAAATCAAGCATTTTACAGCAGGTTGGAGCAGCCTGTATCTCAGCACAGGAATAAGGTAGGGAAGAATTCTAAGGATCATTTTGACTGCCTCCAGAAGTTAGATCAGATGGCAAATTGGATTTGGTGCTAGGTCTTTCCCTTTAGGTTTTACCCCAACAATGTTTTCATTAGTTTCGCTCACTCTCGAAATCAAGCATTTTACAGCAGGTTGGAGCAGCCTGTATCTCAGCACAGGAATAAGGTAGGGAAGAATTCTAAGGCTCATTTTGACTGCCTCCAGAAGTTAGATCAGATGGCAAATTGGATTTGGTGCTAGGTCTTTCCCTTTAGGTTTTATCCCAACAATGTTTTCATTAGTTTCGCTCACTCTCGAAATCAAGCATTTTACAGCAGGTTGGAGCAGCCTGTATCTCAGCACAGGAATAAGGTAGGGAAGAATTCTAAGGATCATTTTGACTGCCTCCAGAAGTTAGATCAGATGGCAAATTGGATTTGGTGCTAGGTCTTTCCCTTTAGGTTTTACCCCAACAATGTTTTCATTAGTTTCGCTCACTCTCGAAATCAAGCATTTTACAGCAGGTTGGAGCAGCCTGTATCTCAGCACAGGAATAAGGTAGGGAAGAATTCTAAGGCTCATTTTGACTGCCTCCAGAAGTTAGATCAGATGGCAAATTGGATTTGGTGCTAGGTCTTTCCCTTTAGGTTTTACCCCAACAATGTTTTCATTAGTTTCGCTCACTCTCGAAATCAAGCATTTTACAGCAGGTTGGAGCAGCCTGTATCTCAGCACAGGAATAAGGTAGGGAAGAATTCTAAGGCTCATTTTGACTGCCTCCAGAAGTTAGATCAGATGGCAAATTGGATTTGGTGCTAGGTCTTTCCCTTTAGGTTTTACCCCAACAATGTTTTCATTAGTTTCGCTCACTCTCGAAATCAAGCATTTTACAGCAGGTTGGAGCAGCCTGTATCTCAGCACAGGAATAAGGTAGGGAAGAATTCTAAGGATCATTTTGACTGCCTCCAGAAGTTAGATCAGATGGCAAATTGGATTTGGTGCTAGGTCTTTCCCTTTAGGTTTTACCCCAACAATGTTTTCATTAGTTTCGCTCACTCTCGAAATCAAGCATTTTACAGCAGGTTGGAGCAGCCTGTATCTCAGCACAGGAATAAGGTAAGGAAGAATTCTAAGGCTCATTTTGACTGCCTCCAGAAGTTAGATCAGATGGCAAATTGGATTTGGTGCTAGGTCTTTCCCTTTAGGTTTTACCCCAACAATGTTTTCATTAGTTTCGCTCACTCTCGAAATCAAGCATTTTACAGCAGGTTGGAGCAGCCTGTATCTCAGCACAGGAATAAGGTAGGGAAGAATTCTAAGGATCATTTTGACTGCCTCCAGAAGTTAGATCAGATGGCAAATTGGATTTGGTGCTAGGTCTTTCCCTTTAGGTTTTACCCCAACAATGTTTTCATTAGTTTCGCTCACTCTCGAAATCAAGCATTTTACAGCAGGTTGGAGCAGCCTGTATCTCAGCACAGGAATAAGGTAGGGAAGAATTCTAAGGATCATTTTGACTGCCTCCAGAAGTTAGATCAGATGGCAAATTGGATTTGGTGCTAGGTCTTTCCCTTTAGGTTTTACCCCAACAATGTTTTCATTAGTTTCGCTCACTCTCGAAATCAAGCATTTTACAGCAGGTTGGAGCAGCCTGTATCTCAGCACAGGAATAAGGTAGGGAAGAATTCTAAGGATCATTTTGACTGCCTCCAGAAGTTAGATCAGATGGCAAATTGGATTTGGTGCTAGGTCTTTCCCTTTAGGTTTTACCCCAACAATGTTTTCATTAGTTTCGCTCACTCTCGAAATCAAGCATTTTACAGCAGGTTGGAGCAGCCTGTATCTCAGCACAGGAATAAGGTAGGGAAGAATTCTAAGGCTCATTTTGACTGCCTCCAGAAGTTAGATCAGATGGCAAATTGGATTTGGTGCTAGGTCTTTCCCTTTAGGTTTTATCCCAACAATGTTTTCATTAGTTTCGCTCACTCTCGAAATCAAGCATTTTACAGCAGGTTGGAGCAGCCTGTATCTCAGCACAGGAATAAGGTAGGGAAGAATTCTAAGGATCATTTTGACTGCCTCCAGAAGTTAGATCAGATGGCAAATTGGATTTGGTGCTAGGTCTTTCCCTTTAGGTTTTACCCCAACAATGTTTTCATTAGTTTCGCTCACTCTCGAAATCAAGCATTTTACAGCAGGTTGGAGCAGCCTGTATCTCAGCACAGGAATAAGGTAGGGAAGAATTCTAAGGATCATTTTGACTGCCTCCAGAAGTTAGATCAGATGGCAAATTGGATTTGGTGCTAGGTCTTTCCCTTTAGGTTTTACCCCAACAATGTTTTCATTAGTTTCGCTCACTCTCGAAATCAAGCATTTTACAGCAGGTTGGAGCAGCCTGTATCTCAGCACAGGAATAAGGTAGGGAAGAATTCTAAGGATCATTTTGACTGCCTCCAGAAGTTAGATCAGATGGCAAATTGGATTTGGTGCTAGGTCTTTCCCTTTAGGTTTTACCCCAACAATGTTTTCATTAGTTTCGCTCACTCTCGAAATCAAGCATTTTACAGCAGGTTGGAGCAGCCTGTATCTCAGCACAGGAATAAGGTAGGGAAGAATTCTAAGGATCATTTTGACTGCCTCCAGAAGTTAGATCAGATGGCAAATTGGATTTGGTGCTAGGTCTTTCCCTTTAGGTTTTACCCCAACAATGTTTTCATTAGTTTCGCTCACTCTCGAAATCAAGCATTTTACAGCAGGTTGGAGCAGCCTGTATCTCAGCACAGGAATAAGGTAGGGAAGAATTCTAAGGATCATTTTGACTGCCTCCAGAAGTTAGATCAGATGGCAAATTGGATTTGGTGCTAGGTCTTTCCCTTTAGGTTTTACCCCAACAATGTTTTCATTAGTTTCGCTCACTCTCGAAATCAAGCATTTTACAGCAGGTTGGAGCAGCCTGTATCTCAGCACAGGAATAAGGTAGGGAAGAATTCTAAGGATCATTTTGACTGCCTCCAGAAGTTAGATCAGATGGCAAATTGGATTTGGTGCTAGGTCTTTCCCTTTAGGTTTTACCCCAACAATGTTTTCATTAGTTTCGCTCACTCTCGAAATGAAGCATTTTACAGCAGGTTGGAGCAGCCTGTATCTCAGCACAGGAATAAGGTAGGGAAGAATTCTAAGGATCATTTTGACTGCCTCCAGAAGTTAGATCAGATGGCAAATTGGATTTGGTGCTAGGTCTTTCCCTTTAGGTTTTACCCCAACAATGTTTTCATTAGTTTCGCTCACTCTCGAAATCAAGCATTTTACAGCAGGTTGGAGCAGCCTGTATCTCAGCACAGGAATAAGGTAGGGAAGAATTCTAAGGATCATTTTGACTGCCTCCAGAAGTTAGATCAGATGGCAAATTGGATTTGGTGCTAGGTCTTTCCCTTTAGGTTTTACCCCAACAATGTTTTCATTAGTTTCGCTCACTCTCGAAATCAAGCATTTTACAGCAGGTTGGAGCAGCCTGTATCTCAGCACAGGAATAAGGTAGGGAAGAATTCTAAGGATCATTTTGACTGCCTCCAGAAGTTAGATCAGATGGCAAATTGGATTTGGTGCTAGGTCTTTCCCTTTAGGTTTTACCCCAACAATGTTTTCATTAGTTTCGCTCACTCTCGAAATCAAGCATTTTACAGCAGGTTGGAGCAGCCTGTATCTCAGCACAGGAATAAGGTAGGGAAGAATTCTAAGGATCATTTTGACTGCCTCCAGAAGTTAGATCAGATGGCAAATTGGATTTGGTGCTAGGTCTTTCCCTTTAGGTTTTACCCCAACAATGTTTTCATTAGTTTCGCTCACTCTCGAAATCAAGCATTTTACAGCAGGTTGGAGCAGCCTGTATCTCAGCACAGGAATAAGGTAGGGAAGAATTCTAAGGCTCATTTTGACTGCCTCCAGAAGTTAGATCAGATGGCAAATTGGATTTGGTGCTAGGTCTTTCCCTTTAGGTTTTACCCCAACAATGTTTTCATTAGTTTCGCTCACTCTCGAAATCAAGCATTTTACAGCGGGTTGGAGCAGCCTGTATCTCAGCACAGGAATAAGGTAGGGAAGAATTCTAAGGCTCATTTTGACTGCCTCCAGAAGTTAGATCAGATGGCAAATTGGATTTGGTGCTAGGTCTTTCCCTTTAGGTTTTACCCCAACAATGTTTTCATTAGTTTCGCTCACTCTCGAAATCAAGCATTTTACAGCAGGTTGGAGCAGCCTGTATCTCAGCACAGGAATAAGGTAGGGAAGAATTCTAAGGATCATTTTGACTGCCTCCAGAAGTTAGATCAGATGGCAAATTGGATTTGGTGCTAGGTCTTTCCCTTTAGGTTTTACCCCAACAATGTTTTCATTAGTTTCGCTCACTCTCGAAATCAAGCATTTTACAGCAGGTTGGAGCAGCCTGTATCTCAGCACAGGAATAAGGTAGGGAAGAATTCTAAGGCTCATTTTGACTGCCTCCAGAAGTTAGATCAGATGGCAAATTGGATTTGGTGCTAGGTCTTTCCCTTTAGGTTTTACCCCAACAATGTTTTCATTAGTTTCGCTCACTCTCGAAATCAAGCATTTTACAGCAGGTTGGAGCAGCCTGTATCTCAGCACAGGAATAAGGTAGGGAAGAATTCTAAGGCTCATTTTGACTGCCTCCAGAAGTTAGATCAGATGGCAAATTGGATTTGGTGCTAGGTCTTTCCCTTTAGGTTTTACCCCAACAATGTTTTCATTAGTTTCGCTCACTCTCGAAATCAAGCATTTTACAGCAGGTTGGAGCAGCCTGTATCTCAGCACAGGAATAAGGTAGGGAAGAATTCTAAGGCTCATTTTGACTGCCTCCAGAAGTTAGATCAGATGGCAAATTGGATTTGGTGCTAGGTCTTTCCCTTTAGGTTTTACCCCAACAATGTTTTCATTAGTTTCGCTCACTCTCGAAATCAAGCATTTTACAGCAGGTTGGAGCAGCCTGTATCTCAGCACAGGAATAAGGTAGGGAAGAATTCTAAGGCTCATTTTGACTGCCTCCAGAAGTTAGATCAGATGGCAAATTGGATTTGGTGCTAGGTCTTTCCCTTTAGGTTTTACCCCAACAATGTTTTCATTAGTTTCGCTCACTCTTGAAATCAAGCATTTTACAGCAGGTTGGAGCAGCCTGTATCTCAGCACAGGAATAAGGTAGGGAAGAATTCTAAGGCTCATTTTGACTGCCTCCAGAAGTTAGATCAGATGGCAAATTGGATTTGGTGCTAGGTCTTTCCCTTTAGGTTTTACCCCAACAATGTTTTCATTAGTTTCGCTCACTCTCGAAATCAAGCATTTTACAGCAGGTTGGAGCAGCCTGTATCTCAGCACAGGAATAAGGTAGGGAAGAATTCTAAGGATCATTTTGACTGCCTCCAGAAGTTAGATCAGATGGCAAATTGGATTTGGTGCTAGGTCTTTCCCTTTAGGTTTTACCCCAACAATGTTTTCATTAGTTTCGCTCACTCTCGAAATCAAGCATTTTACAGCAGGTTGGAGCAGCCTGTATCTCAGCACAGGAATAAGGTAGGGAAGAATTCTAAGGATCATTTTGACTGCCTCCAGAAGTTAGATCAGATGGCAAATTGGATTTGGTGCTACGTCTTTCCCTTTAGGTTTTACCCCAACAATGTTTTCATTAGTTTCGCTCACTCTCGAAATCAAGCATTTTACAGCAGGTTGGAGCAGCCTGTATCTCAGCACAGGAATAAGGTAGGGAAGAATTCTAAGGCTCATTTTGACTGCCTCCAGAAGTTAGATCAGATGGCAAATTGGATTTGGTGCTAGGTCTTTCCCTTTAGGTTTTACCCCAACAATGTTTTCATTAGTTTCGCTCACTCTCGAAATCAAGCATTTTACAGCAGGTTGGAGCAGCCTGTATCTCAGCACAGGAATAAGGTAGGGAAGAATTCTAAGGCTCATTTTGACTGCCTCCAGAAGTTAGATCAGATGGCAAATTGGATTTGGTGCTAGGTCTTTCCCTTTAGGTTTTACCCCAACAATGTTTTCATTAGTTTCGCTCACTCTTGAAATCAAGCATTTTACAGCAGGTTGGAGCAGCCTGTATCTCAGCACAGGAATAAGGTAGGGAAGAATTCTAAGGCTCATTTTGACTGCCTCCAGAAGTTAGATCAGATGGCAAATTGGATTTGGTGCTAGGTCTTTCCCTTTAGGTTTTACCCCAACAATGTTTTCATTAGTTTCGCTCACTCTCGAAATCAAGCATTTTACAGCAGGTTGGAGCAGCCTGTATCTCAGCACAGGAATAAGGTAGGGAAGAATTCTAAGGATCATTTTGACTGCCTCCAGAAGTTAGATCAGATGGCAAATTGGATTTGGTGCTAGGTCTTTCCCTTTAGGTTTTACCCCAACAATGTTTTCATTAGTTTCGCTCACTCTCGAAATCAAGCATTTTACAGCAGGTTGGAGCAGCCTGTATCTCAGCACAGGAATAAGGTAGGGAAGAATTCTAAGGATCATTTTGACTGCCTCCAGAAGTTAGATCAGATGGCAAATTGGATTTGGTGCTACGTCTTTCCCTTTAGGTTTTACCCCAACAATGTTTTCATTAGTTTCGCTCACTCTCGAAATCAAGCATTTTACAGCAGGTTGGAGCAGCCTGTATCTCAGCACAGGAATAAGGTAGGGAAGAATTCTAAGGCTCATTTTGACTGCCTCCAGAAGTTAGATCAGATGGCAAATTGGATTTGGTGCTAGGTCTTTCCCTTTAGGTTTTACCCCAACAATGTTTTCATTAGTTTCGCTCACTCTCGAAATCAAGCATTTTACAGCAGGTTGGAGCAGCCTGTATCTCAGCACAGGAATAAGGTAGGGAAGAATTCTAAGGATCATTTTGACTGCCTCCAGAAGTTAGATCAGATGGCAAATTGGATTTGGTGCTAGGTCTTTCCCTTTAGGTTTTACCCCAACAATGTTTTCATTAGTTTCGCTCACTCTCGAAATCAAGCATTTTACAGCAGGTTGGAGCAGCCTGTATCTCAGCACAGGAATAAGGTAGGGAAGAATTCTAAGGCTCATTTTGACTGCCTCCAGAAGTTAGATCAGATGGCAAATTGGATTTGGTGCTAGGTCTTTCCCTTTAGGTTTTACCCCAACAATGTTTTCATTAGTTTCGCTCACTCTCGAAATCAAGCATTTTACAGCAGGTTGGAGCAGCCTGTATCTCAGCACAGGAATAAGGTAGGGAAGAATTCTAAGGCTCATTTTGACTGCCTCCAGAAGTTAGATCAGATGGCAAATTGGATTTGGTGCTAGGTCTTTCCCTTTAGGTTTTACCCCAACAATGTTTTCATTAGTTTCGCTCACTCTCGAAATCAAGCATTTTACAGCAGGTTGGAGCAGCCTGTATCTCAGCACAGGAATAAGGTAGGGAAGAATTCTAAGGATCATTTTGACTGCCTCCAGAAGTTAGATCAGATGGCAAATTGGATTTGGTGCTAGGTCTTTCCCTTTAGGTTTTACCCCAACAATGTTTTCATTAGTTTCGCTCACTCTCGAAATCAAGCATTTTACAGCAGGTTGGAGCAGCCTGTATCTCAGCACAGGAATAAGGTAGGGAAGAATTCTAAGGATCATTTTGACTGCCTCCAGAAGTTAGATCAGATGGCAAGTTGGATTTGGTGCTAGGTCTTTCCCTTTAGGTTTTACCCCAACAATGTTTTCATTAGTTTCGCTCACTCTCGAAATCAAGCATTTTACAGCAGGTTGGAGCAGCCTGTATCTCAGCACAGGAATAAGGTAGGGAAGAATTCTAAGGCTCATTTTGACTGCCTCCAGAAGTTAGATCAGATGGCAAATTGGATTTGGTGCTAGGTCTTTCCCTTTAGGTTTTACCCCAACAATGTTTTCATTAGTTTCGCTCACTCTCGAAATCAAGCATTTTACAGCAGGTTGGAGCAGCCTGTATCTCAGCACAGGAATAAGGTAGGGAAGAATTCTAAGGCTCATTTTGACTGCCTCCAGAAGTTAGATCAGATGGCAAATTGGATTTGGTGCTAGGTCTTTCCCTTTAGGTTTTACCCCAACAATGTTTTCATTAGTTTCGCTCACTCTCGAAATCAAGCATTTTACAGCAGGTTGGAGCAGCCTGTATCTCAGCACAGGAATAAGGTAGGGAAGAATTCTAAGGCTCATTTTGACTGCCTCCAGAAGTTAGATCAGATGGCAAATTGGATTTGGTGCTAGGTCTTTCCCTTTAGGTTTTACCCCAACAATGTTTTCATTAGTTTCGCTCACTCTCGAAATCAAGCATTTTACAGCAGGTTGGAGCAGCCTGTATCTCAGCACAGGAATAAGGTAGGGAAGAATTCTAAGGATCATTTTGACTGCCTCCAGAAGTTAGATCAGATGGCAAATTGGATTTGGTGCTAGGTCTTTCCCTTTAGGTTTTACCCCAACAATGTTTTCATTAGTTTCGCTCACTCTCGAAATCAAGCATTTTACAGCAGGTTGGAGCAGCCTGTATCTCAGCACAGGAATAAGGTAGGGAAGAATTCTAAGGCTCATTTTGACTGCCTCCAGAAGTTAGATCAGATGGCAAATTGGATTTGGTGCTAGGTCTTTCCCTTTAGGTTTTACCCCAACAATGTTTTCATTAGTTTCGCTCACTCTCGAAATCAAGCATTTTACAGCAGGTTGGAGCAGCCTGTATCTCAGCACAGGAATAAGGTAGGGAAGAATTCTAAGGATCATTTTGACTGCCTCCAGAAGTTAGATCAGATGGCAAGTTGGATTTGGTGCTAGGTCTTTCCCTTTAGGTTTTACCCCAACAATGTTTTCATTAGTTTCGCTCACTCTCGAAATCAAGCATTTTACAGCAGGTTGGAGCAGCCTGTATCTCAGCACAGGAATAAGGTAGGGAAGAATTCTAAGGATAATTTTGACTGCCTCCAGAAGTTAGATCAGATGGCAAATTGGATTTGGTGCTAGGTCTTTCCCTTTAGGTTTTACCCCAACAATGTTTTCATTAGTTTCGCTCACTCTCGAAATCAAGCATTTTACAGCAGGTTGGAGCAGCCTGTATCTCAGCACAGGAATAAGGTAGGGAAGAATTCTAAGGCTCATTTTGACTGCCTCCAGAAGTTAGATCAGATGGCAAATTGGATTTGGTGCTAGGTCTTTCCCTTTAGGTTTTACCCCAACAATGTTTTCATTAGTTTCGCTCACTCTCGAAATCAAGCATTTTACAGCAGGTTGGAGCAGCCTGTATCTCAGCACAGGAATAAGGTAGGGAAGAATTCTAAGGATCATTTTGACTGCCTCCAGAAGTTAGATCAGATGGCAAATTGGATTTGGTGCTAGGTCTTTCCCTTTAGGTTTTACCCCAACAATGTTTTCATTAGTTTCGCTCACTCTCGAAATCAAGCATTTTACAGCAGGTTGGAGCAGCCTGTATCTCAGCACAGGAATAAGGTAGGGAAGAATTCTAAGGCTCATTTTGACTGCCTCCAGAAGTTAGATCAGATGGCAAATTGGATTTGGTGCTAGGTCTTTCCCTTTAGGTTTTACCCCAACAATGTTTTCATTAGTTTCGCTCACTCTCGAAATCAAGCATTTTACAGCAGGTTGGAGCAGCCTGTATCTCAGCACAGGAATAAGGTAGGGAAGAATTCTAAGGCTCATTTTGACTGCCTCCAGAAGTTAGATCAGATGGCAAATTGGATTTGGTGCTAGGTCTTTCCCTTTAGGTTTTACCCCAACAATGTTTTCATTAGTTTCGCTCACTCTCGAAATCAAGCATTTTACAGCAGGTTGGAGCAGCCTGTATCTCAGCACAGGAATAAGGTAGGGAAGAATTCTAAGGCTCATTTTGACTGCCTCCAGAAGTTAGATCAGATGGCAAATTGGATTTGGTGCTAGGTCTTTCCCTTTAGGTTTTACCCCAACAATGTTTTCATTAGTTTCGCTCACTCTCGAAATCAAGCATTTTACAGCAGGTTGGAGCAGCCTGTATCTCAGCACAGGAATAAGGTAGGGAAGAATTCTAAGGATCATTTTGACTGCCTCCAGAAGTTAGATCAGATGGCAAATTGGATTTGGTGCTAGGTCTTTCCCTTTAGGTTTTACCCCAACAATGTTTTCATTAGTTTCGCTCACTCTCGAAATCAAGCATTTTACAGCAGGTTGGAGCAGCCTGTATCTCAGCACAGGAATAAGGTAGGGAAGAATTCTAAGGCTCATTTTGACTGCCTCCAGAAGTTAGATCAGATGGCAAATTGGATTTGGTGCTAGGTCTTTCCCTTTAGGTTTTACCCCAACAATGTTTTCATTAGTTTCGCTCACTCTCGAAATCAAGCATTTTACAGCAGGTTGGAGCAGCCTGTATCTCAGCACAGGAATAAGGTAGGGAAGAATTCTAAGGATCATTTTGACTGCCTCCAGAAGTTAGATCAGATGGCAAATTGGATTTGGTGCTAGGTCTTTCCCTTTAGGTTTTACCCCAACAATGTTTTCATTAGTTTCGCTCACTCTCGAAATCAAGCATTTACAGCAGGTTGGAGCAGCCTGTATCTCAGCACAGGAATAAGGTAGGGAAGAATTCTAAGGCTCATTTTGACTGCCTCCAGAAGTTAGATCAGATGGCAAATTGGATTTGGTGCTAGGTCTTTCCCTTTAGGTTTTACCCCAACAATGTTTTCATTAGTTTCGCTCACTCTCGAAATCAAGCATTTTACAGCAGGTTGGAGCAGCCTGTATCTCAGCACAGGAATAAGGTAGGGAAGAATTCTAAGGCTCATTTTGACTGCCTCCAGAAGTTAGATCAGATGGCAAATTGGATTTGGTGCTAGGTCTTTCCCTTTAGGTTTTACCCCAACAATGTTTTCATTAGTTTCGCTCACTCTCGAAATCAAGCATTTTACAGCAGGTTGGAGCAGCCTGTATCTCAGCACAGGAATAAGGTAGGGAAGAATTCTAAGGCTCATTTTGACTGCCTCCAGAAGTTAGATCAGATGGCAAATTGGATTTGGTGCTAGGTCTTTCCCTTTAGGTTTTACCCCAACAATGTTTTCATTAGTTTCGCTCACTCTCAAAATCAAGCATTTTACAGCAGGTTGGAGCAGCCTGTATCTCAGCACAGGAATAAGGTAGGGAAGAATTCTAAGGATCATTTTGACTGCCTCCAGAAGTTAGATCAGATGGCAAATTGGATTTGGTGCTAGGTCTTTCCCTTTAGGTTTTACCCCAACAATGTTTTCATTAGTTTCGCTCACTCTCGAAATCAAGCATTTTACAGCAGGTTGGAGCAGCCTGTATCTCAGCACAGGAATAAGGTAGGGAAGAATTCTAAGGATCATTTTGACTGCCTCCAGAAGTTAGATCAGATGGCAAATTGGATTTGGTGCTAGGTCTTTCCCTTTAGGTTTTACCCCAACAATGTTTTCATTAGTTTCGCTCACTCTCGAAATGAAGCATTTTACAGCAGGTTGGAGCAGCCTGTATCTCAGCACAGGAATAAGGTAGGGAAGAATTCTAAGGATCATTTTGACTGCCTCCAGAAGTTAGATCAGATGGCAAATTGGATTTGGTGCTAGGTCTTTCCCTTTAGGTTTTACCCCAACAATGTTTTCATTAGTTTCGCTCACTCTCGAAATCAAGCATTTTACAGCAGGTTGGAGCAGCCTGTATCTCAGCACAGGAATAAGGTAGGGAAGAATTCTAAGGATCATTTTGACTGCCTCCAGAAGTTAGATCAGATGGCAAATTGGATTTGGTGCTAGGTCTTTCCCTTTAGGTTTTACCCCAACAATGTTTTCATTAGTTTCGCTCACTCTCGAAATCAAGCATTTTACAGCAGGTTGGAGCAGCCTGTATCTCAGCACAGGAATAAGGTAGGGAAGAATTCTAAGGCTCATTTTGACTGCCTCCAGAAGTTAGATCAGATGGCAAATTGGATTTGGTGCTAGGTCTTTCCCTTTAGGTTTTACCCCAACAATGTTTTCATTAGTTTCGCTCACTCTCGAAATCAAGCATTTTACAGCAGGTTGGAGCAGCCTGTATCTCAGCACAGGAATAAGGTAGGGAAGAATTCTAAGGCTCATTTTGACTGCCTCCAGAAGTTAGATCAGATGGCAAATTGGATTTGGTGCTAGGTCTTTCCCTTTAGGTTTTACCCCAACAATGTTTTCATTAGTTTCGCTCACTCTTGAAATCAAGCATTTTACAGCAGGTTGGAGCAGCCTGTATCTCAGCACAGGAATAAGGTAGGGAAGAATTCTAAGGCTCATTTTGACTGCCTCCAGAAGTTAGATCAGATGGCAAATTGGATTTGGTGCTAGGTCTTTCCCTTTAGGTTTTACCCCAACAATGTTTTCATTAGTTTCGCTCACTCTCGAAATCAAGCATTTTACAGCAGGTTGGAGCAGCCTGTATCTCAGCACAGGAATAAGGTAGGGAAGAATTCTAAGGCTCATTTTGACTGCCTCCAGAAGTTAGATCAGATGGCAAATTGGATTTGGTGCTAGGTCTTTCCCTTTAGGTTTTACCCCAACAATGTTTTCATTAGTTTCGCTCACTCTCGAAATCAAGCATTTTACAGCAGGTTGGAGCAGCCTGTATCTCAGCACAGGAATAAGGTAGGGAAGAATTCTAAGGCTCATTTTGACTGCCTCCAGAAGTTAGATCAGATGGCAAATTGGATTTGGTGCTAGGTCTTTCCCTTTAGGTTTTACCCCAACAATGTTTTCATTAGTTTCGCTCTCACTCTCGAAATCAAGCATTTTACAGCAGGTTGGAGCAGCCTGTATCTCAGCACAGGAATAAGGTAGGGAAGAATTCTAAGGCTCATTTTGACTGCCTCCAGAAGTTAGATCAGATGGCAAATTGGATTTGGTGCTAGGTCTTTCCCTTTAGGTTTTACCCCAACAATGTTTTCATTAGTTTCGCTCACTCTCGAAATCAAGCATTTTACAGCAGGTTGGAGCAGCCTGTATCTCAGCACAGGAATAAGGTAGGGAAGAATTCTAAGGCTCATTTTGACTGCCTCCAGAAGTTAGATCAGATGGCAAATTGGATTTGGTGCTAGGTCTTTCCCTTTAGGTTTTACCCCAACAATGTTTTCATTAGTTTCGCTCACTCTCGAAATCAAGCATTTTACAGCAGGTTGGAGCAGCCTGTATCTCAGCACAGGAATAAGGTAGGGAAGAATTCTAAGGCTCATTTTGACTGCCTCCAGAAGTTAGATCAGATGGCAAATTGGATTTGGTGCTAGGTCTTTCCCTTTAGGTTTTACCCCAACAATGTTTTCATTAGTTTCGCTCACTCTCGAAATGAAGCATTTTATAGCAGGTTGGAGCAGCCTGTATCTCAGCACAGGAATAAGGTAGGGAAGAATTCTAAGGATCATTTTGACTGCCTCCAGAAGTTAGATCAGATGGCAAATTGGATTTGGTGCTAGGTCTTTCCCTTTAGGTTTTACCCCAACAATGTTTTCATTAGTTTCGCTCACTCTCGAAATCAAGCATTTTACAGCAGGTTGGAGCAGCCTGTATCTCAGCACAGGAATAAGGTAGGGAAGAATTCTAAGGCTCATTTTGACTGCCTCCAGAAGTTAGATCAGATGGCAAATTGGATTTGGTGCTAGGTCTTTCCCTTTAGGTTTTACCCCAACAATGTTTTCATTAGTTTCGCTCACTCTCGAAATCAAGCATTTTACAGCAGGTTGGAGCAGCCTGTATCTCAGCACAGGAATAAGGTAGGGAAGAATTCTAAGGCTCATTTTGACTGCCTCCAGAAGTTAGATCAGATGGCAAATTGGATTTGGTGCTAGGTCTTTCCCTTTAGGTTTTACCCCAACAATGTTTTCATTAGTTTCGCTCACTCTCGAAATCAAGCATTTTACAGCAGGTTGGAGCAGCCTGTATCTCAGCACAGGAATAAGGTAGGGAAGAATTCAAATGCTCATTTTGACTGCCTCAAGAAGTTAGATCAGATGGCAAATTGGATTTGGTGCTAGGTCTTTCCCTTTAGGTTTTACCCAACAATGTTTTCATTAGTTTCGCTCACTCTCGAAATCAAGCATTTTACAGCAGGTTGGAGCAGCCTGTATCTCAGCACAGGAATAAGGTAGGGAAGAATTCTAAGGCTCATTTTGACTGCCTCCAGAAGTTAGATCAGATGGCAAATTGGATTTGGTGCTAGGTCTTTCCCTTTAGGTTTTACCCCAACAATGTTTTCATTAGTTTCGCTCACTCTCGAAATCAAGCATTTTACAGCAGGTTGGAGCAGCCTGTATCTCAGCACAGGAATAAGGTAGGGAAGAATTCTAAGGATCATTTTGACTGCCTCCAGAAGTTAGATCAGATGGCAAATTGGATTTGGTGCTAGGTCTTTCCCTTTAGGTTTTACCCCAACAATGTTTTCATTAGTTTCGCTCACTCTCGAAATCAAGCATTTTACAGCAGGTTGGAGCAGCCTGTATCTCAGCACAGGAATAAGGTAGGGAAGAATTCTAAGGCTCATTTTGACTGCCTCCAGAAGTTAGATCAGATGGCAAATTGGATTTGGTGCTAGGTCTTTCCCTTTAGGTTTTACCCCAACAATGTTTTCATTAGTTTCGCTCACTCTCGAAATCAAGCATTTTACAGCAGGTTGGAGCAGCCTGTATCTCAGCACAGGAATAAGGTAGGGAAGAATTCTAAGGCTCATTTTGACTGCCTCCAGAAGTTAGATCAGATGGCAAATTGGATTTGGTGCTAGGTCTTTCCCTTTAGGTTTTACCCCAACAATGTTTTCATTAGTTTTGCTCACTCTCGAAATCAAGCATTTTACAGCAGGTTGGAGCAGCCTGTATCTCAGCACAGGAATAAGGTAGGGAAGACTTCTAAGGATCATTTTGACTGCCTCCAGAAGTTAGATCAGATGGCAAATTGGATTTGGTGCTAGGTCTTTCCCTTTAGGTTTTACCCCAACAATGTTTTCATTAGTTTCGCTCACTCTCGAAATCAAGCATTTTACAGCAGGTTGGAGCAGCCTGTATCTCAGCACAGGAATAAGGTAGGGAAGAATTCTAAGGCTCATTTTGACTGCCTCCAGAAGTTAGATCAGATGGCAAATTGGATTTGGTGCTAGGTCTTTCCCTTTAGGTTTTACCCCCAACAATGTTTTCATTAGTTTCGCTCACTCTCGAAATCAAGCATTTTACAGCAGGTTGGAGCAGCCTGTATCTCAGCACAGGAATAAGGTAGGG
The DNA here is from genome assembly GCF_026170545.1 of Melanerpes formicivorus. Lineage (NCBI taxonomy): Eukaryota > Metazoa > Chordata > Aves > Piciformes > Picidae > Melanerpes > Melanerpes formicivorus. The sequence continues at coordinate 10,771 of NW_027143570.1, read as the reverse complement.
AAGAATTCTAAGGATCATTTTGACTGCCTCCAGAAGTTAGATCAGATGGCAAATTGGATTTTGGTGCTAGGTCTTTCCCTTTAGGTTTTACCCCAACAATGTTTTCATTAGTTTCGCTCACTCTCGAAATCAAGCATTTTACAGCAGGTTGGAGCAGCCTGTATCTCAGCACAGGAATAAGGTAGGGAAGAATTCTAAGGATCATTTTGACTGCCTCCAGAAGTTAGATCAGATGGCAAATTGGATTTGGTGCTAGGTCTTTCCCTTTAGGTTTTACCCCAACAATGTTTTCATTAGTTTCGCTCACTCTCGAAATCAAGCATTTTACAGCAGGTTGGAGCAGCCTGTATCTCAGCACAGGAATAAGGTAGGGAAGAATTCTAAGGCTCATTTTGACTGCCTCCAGAAGTTAGATCAGATGGCAAATTGGATTTGGTGCTAGGTCTTTCCCTTTAGGTTTTACCCCCAACAATGTTTTCATTAGTTTCGCTCACTCTCGAAATCAAGCATTTTACAGCAGGTTGGAGCAGCCTGTATCTCAGCACAGGAATAAGGTAGGGAAGAATTCTAAGGCTCATTTTGACTGCCTCCAGAAGTTAGATCAGATGGCAAATTGGATTTGGTGCTAGGTCTTTCCCTTTAGGTTTTACCCCAACAATGTTTTCATTAGTTTCGCTCACTCTCGAAATCAAGCATTTTACAGCAGGTTGGAGCAGCCTGTATCTCAGCACAGGAATAAGGTAGGGAAGAATTCTAAGGCTCATTTTGACTGCCTCCAGAAGTTAGATCAGATGGCAAATTGGATTTGGTGCTAGGTCTTTCCCTTTAGGTTTTACCCCAACAATGTTTTTCATTAGTTTCGCTCACTCTCGAAATCAAGCATTTTACAGCAGGTTGGAGCAGCCTGTATCTCAGCACAGGAATAAGGTAGGGAAGAATTCTAAGGATCATTTTGACTGCCTCCAGAAGTTAGATCAGATGGCAAATTGGATTTGGTGCTAGGTCTTTCCCTTTAGGTTTTACCCCAACAATGTTTTCATTAGTTTCGCTCACTCTCGAAATCAAGCATTTTACAGCAGGTTGGAGCAGCCTGTATCTCAGCACAGGAATAAGGTAGGGAAGAATTCTAAGGATCATTTTGACTGCCTCCAGAAGTTAGATCAGATGGCAAATTGGATTTGGTGCTAGGTCTTTCCCTTTAGGTTTTACCCCCAACAATGTTTTCATTAGTTTCGCTCACTCTCGAAATCAAGCATTTTACAGCAGGTTGGAGCAGCCTGTATCTCAGCACAGGAATAAGGTAGGGAAGAATTCTAAGGCTCATTTTGACTGCCTCCAGAAGTTAGATCAGATGGCAAATTGGATTTGGTGCTAGGTCTTTCCCTTTAGGTTTTACCCCAACAATTTTTCATTAGTTTCGCTCACTCTCGAAATCAAGCATTTTACAGCAGGTTGGAGCAGCCTGTATCTCAGCACAGGAATAAGGTAGGGAAGAATTCTAAGGCTCATTTTGACTGCCTCCAGAAGTTAGATCAGATGGCAAATTGGATTTGGTGCTAGGTCTTTCCCTTTAGGTTTTACCCCAACAATGTTTTCATTAGTTTCGCTCACTCTCGAAATCAAGCATTTTACAGCAGGTTGGAGCAGCTGTATCTCAGCACAGGAATAAGGTAGGGAAGAATTCTAAGGCTCATTTTGACTGCCTCCAGAAGTTAGATCAGATGGCAAATTGGATTTGGTGCTAGGTCTTTCCCTTTAGGTTTTACCCCAACAATGTTTTCATTAGTTTCGCTCACTCTAGAAAGCAAGCATTTTACAGCAGGTTGGAGCAGCCTGTATCTCAGCACAGGAATAAGGTAGGGAAGAATTCTAAGGATCATTTTGACTGCCTCCAGAAGTTAGATCAGATGGCAAATTGGATTTGGTGCTAGGTCTTTCCCTTTAGGTTTTACCCCAACAATGTTTTCATTAGTTTCGCTCACTCTCGAAATCAAGCATTTTACAGCAGGTTGGAGCAGCCTGTATCTCAGCACAGGAATAAGGTAGGGTAGAATTCTAAGGATCATTTTGACTGCCTCCAGAAGTTAGATCAGATGGCAAATTGGATTTGGTGCTAGGTCTTTCCCTTTAGGTTTTACCCCAACAATGTTTTCATTAGTTTCGCTCACTCTCGAAATCAAGCATTTTACAGCAGGTTGGAGCAGCCTGTATCTCAGCACAGGAATAAGGTAGGGAAGAATTCTAAGGCTCATTTTGACTGCCTCCAGAAGTTAGATCAGATGGCAAATTGGATTTGGTGCTAGGTCTTTCCCTTTAGGTTTTACCCCAACAATGTTTTCATTAGTTTCGCTCACTCTCGAAATCAAGCATTTTACAGCAGGTTGGAGCAGCCTGTATCTCAGCACAGGAATAAGGTAGGGAAGAATTCTAAGGCTCATTTTGACTGCCTCCAGAGGTTAGATCAGATGGCAAATTGGATTTGGTGCTAGGTCTTTCCCTTTAGGTTTTACCCCAACAATGTTTTCATGAGTTTCGCTCACTCTCGAAATCAAGCATTTTACAGCAGGTTGGAGCAGCCTGTATCTCAGCACAGGAATAAGGTAGGGAAGAATTCTAAGGCTCATTTTGACTGCCTCCAGAAGTTAGATCAGATGGCAAATTGGATTTGGTGCTAGGTCTTTCCCTTTAGGTTTTACCCCAACAATGTTTTCATTAGTTTCGCTCACTCTCGAAATCAAGCATTTTACAGCAGGTTGGAGCAGCCTGTATCTCAGCACAGGAATAAGGTAGGGAAGAATTCTAAGGATCATTTTGACTGCCTCCAGAAGTTAGATCAGATGGCAAATTGGATTTGGTGCTAGGTCTTTCCCTTTAGGTTTTACCCCAACAATGTTTTCATTAGTTTCGCCTACTCTCGAAATCAAGCATTTTACAGCAGGTTGGAGCAGCCTGTATCTCAGCACAGGAATAAGGTAGGGAAGAATTCTAAGGCTCATTTTGACTGCCTCCAGAAGTTAGATCAGATGGCAAATTGGATTTGGTGCTAGGTCTTTCCCTTTAGGTTTTACCCCAACAATGTTTTCATTAGTTTCGCTCACTCTCGAAATCAAGCATTTTACAGCAGGTTGGAGCAGCCTGTATCTCAGCACAGGAATAAGGTAGGGAAGAATTCTAAGGCTCATTTTGACTGCCTCCAGAAGTTAGATCAGATGGCAAATTGGATTTGGTGCTAGGTCTTTCCCTTTAGGTTTTACCCCAACAATGTTTTCATTAGTTTCGCTCACTCTCGAAATCAAGCATTTTACAGCAGGTTGGAGCAGCCTGTATCTCAGCACAGGAATAAGGTAGGGAAGAATTCTAAGGCTCATTTTGACTGCCTCCAGAAGTTAGATCAGATGGCAAATTGGATTTGGTGCTAGGTCTTTCCCTTTAGGTTTTACCCCAACAATGTTTTCATTAGTTTCGCTCACTCTCGAAATCAAGCATTTTACAGCAGGTTGGAGCAGCCTGTATCTCAGCACAGGAATAAGGTAGGGAAGAATTCTAAGGCTCATTTTGACTGCCTCCAGAAGTTAGATCAGATGGCAAATTGGATTTGGTGCTAGGTCTTTCCCTTTAGGTTTTACCCCAACAATGTTTTCATTAGTTTCGCTCACTCTCGAAATCAAGCATTTTACAGCAGGTTGGAGCAGCCTGTATCTCAGCACAGGAATAAGGTAGGGAAGAATTCTAAGGCTCATTTTGACTGCCTCCAGAAGTTAGATCAGATGGCAAATTGGATTTGGTGCTAGGTCTTTCCCTTTAGGTTTTACCCCAACAATGTTTTCATTAGTTTCGCTCACTCTCGAAATCAAGCATTTTACAGCAGGTTGGAGCAGCCTGTATCTCAGCACAGGAATAAGGTAGGGAAGAATTCTAAGGCTCATTTTGACTGCCTCCAGAAGTTAGATCAGATGGCAAATTGGATTTGGTGCTAGGTCTTTCCCTTTAGGTTTTACCCCAACAATGTTTTCATTAGTTTCGCTCACTCTCGAAAGCAAGCATTTTACAGCAGGTTGGAGCAGCCTGTATCTCAGCACAGGAATAAGGTAGGGAAGAATTCTAAGGCTCATTTTGACTGCCTCCAGAAGTTAGATCAGATGGCAAATTGGATTTGGTGCTAGGGTCTTTCCCTTTAGGTTTTACCCCAACAATGTTTTCATTAGTTTCGCTCACTCTCGAAATCAAGCATTTTACAGCAGGTTGGAGCAGCCTGTATCTCAGCACAGGAATAAGGTAGGGAAGAATTCTAAGGCTCATTTTGACTGCCTCCAGAAGTTAGATCAGATGGCAAATTGGATTTGGTGCTAGGTCTTTCCCTTTAGGTTTTACCCCAACAATGTTTTCATTAGTTTCGCTCACTCTCGAAATCAAGCATTTTACAGCAGGTTGGAGCAGCCTGTATCTCAGCACAGGAATAAGGTAGGGAAGAATTCTAAGGCTCATTTTGACTGCCTCCAGAAGTTAGATCAGATGGCAAATTGGATTTGGTGCTAGGTCTTTCCCTTTAGGTTTTTACCCCAACAATGTTTTCATTAGTTTCGCTCACTCTCGAAATCAAGCATTTTACAGCAGGTTGGAGCAGCCTGTATCTCAGCACAGGAATAAGGTAGGGAAGAATTCTAAGGCTCATTTTGACTGCCTCCAGAAGTTAGATCAGATGGCAAATTGGATTTGGTGCTAGGTCTTTCCCTTTAGGTTTTACCCCAACAATGTTTTCATTAGTTTCGCTCACTCTCGAAATCAAGCATTTTACAGCAGGTTGGAGCAGCCTGTATCTCAGCACAGGAATAAGGTAGGGAAGAATTCTAAGGCTCATTTTGACTGCCTCCAGAAGTTAGATCAGATGGCAAATTGGATTTGGTGCTAGGTCTTTCCCTTTAGGTTTTACCCCAACAATGTTTTCATGAGTTTCGCTCACTCTCGAAATCAAGCATTTTACAGCAGGTTGGAGCAGCCTGTATCTCAGCACAGGAATAAGGTAGGGAAGAATTCTAAGGATCATTTTGACTGCCTCCAGAAGTTAGATCAGATGGCAAATTGGATTTGGTGCTAGGTCTTTCCCTTTAGGTTTTACCCCAACAATGTTTTCATTAGTTTCGCTCACTCTCGAAATCAAGCATTTTACAGCAGGTTGGAGCAGCCTGTATCTCAGCACAGGAATAAGGTAGGGAAGAATTCTAAGGCTCATTTTGACTGTCCTCCAGAAGTTAGATCAGATGGCAAATTGGATTTGGTGCTAGGTCTTTCCCTTTAGGTTTTACCCCAACAATGTTTTCATTAGTTTCGCTCACTCTCGAAATCAAGCATTTTACAGCAGGTTGGAGCAGCCTGTATCTCAGCACAGGAATAAGGTAGGGAAGAATTCTAAGGATCATTTTGACTGCCTCCAGAAGTTAGATCAGATGGCAAATTGGATTTGGTGCTAGGTCTTTCCCTTTAGGTTTTACCCCAACAATGTTTTCATTAGTTTCGCTCACTCTCGAAATCAAGCATTTTACAGCAGGTTGGAGCAGCCTGTATCTCAGCACAGGAATAAGGTAGGGAAGAATTCTAAGGCTCATTTTGACTGCCTCCAGAAGTTAGATCAGATGGCAAATTGGATTTGGTGCTAGGTCTTTCCCTTTAGGTTTTACCCCAACAATGTTTTCATTAGTTTCGCTCACTCTCGAAATCAAGCATTTTACAGCAGGTTGGAGCAGCCTGTATCTCAGCACAGGAATAAGGTAGGGAAGAATTCTAAGGATCATTTTGACTGCCTCCAGAAGTTAGATCAGATGGCAAATTGGATTTGGTGCTAGGTCTTTCCCTTTAGGTTTTACCCCAACAATGTTTTCATTAGTTTCGCTCACTCTCGAAATCAAGCATTTTACAGCAGGTTGGAGCAGCCTGTATCTCAGCACAGGAATAAGGTAGGGAAGAATTCTAAGGATCATTTTGACTGCCTCCAGAAGTTAGATCAGATGGCAATTGGATTTGGTGCTAGGTCTTTCCCTTTAGGTTTTACCCCAACAATGTTTTCATTAGTTTCGCCTACTCTCGAAATCAAGCATTTTACAGCAGGTTGGAGCAGCCTGTATCTCAGCACAGGAATAAGGTAGGGAAGAATTCTAAGGCTCATTTTGACTGCCTCCAGAAGTTAGATCAGATGGCAAATTGGATTTGGTGCTAGGTCTTTCCCTTTAGGTTTTACCCCAACAATGTTTTCATTAGTTTCGCTCACTCTCGAAATCAAGCATTTTACAGCAGGTTGGAGCAGCCTGTATCTCAGCACAGGAATAAGGTAGGGAAGAATTCTAAGGCTCATTTTGACTGCCTCCAGAAGTTAGATCAGATGGCAAATTGGATTTGGTGCTAGGTCTTTCCCTTTAGGTTTTACCCCCAACAATGTTTTCATTAGTTTCGCTCACTCTCGAAATCAAGCATTTTACAGCAGGTTGGAGCAGCCTGTATCTCAGCACAGGAATAAGGTAGGGAAGAATTCTAAGGCTCATTTTGACTGCCTCCAGAAGTTAGATCAGATGGCAAATTGGATTTGGTGCTAGGTCTTTCCCTTTAGGTTTTACCCCAACAATGTTTTCATTAGTTTCGCTCACTCTCGAAATCAAGCATTTTACAGCAGGTTGGAGCAGCCTGTATCTCAGCACAGGAATAAGGTAGGGAAGAATTCTAAGGCTCATTTTGACTGCCTCCAGAAGTTAGATCAGATGGCAAATTGGATTTGGTGCTAGGTCTTTCCCTTTAGGTTTTACCCCAACAATGTTTTCATTAGTTTCGCTCACTCTCGAAATCAAGCATTTTACAGCAGGTTGGAGCAGCCTGTATCTCAGCACAGGAATAAGGTAGGGAAGAATTCTAAGGCTCATTTTGACTGCCTCCAGAAGTTAGATCAGATGGCAAATTGGATTTGGTGCTAGGTCTTTCCCTTTAGGTTTTACCCCAACAATGTTTTCATTAGTTTCGCTCACTCTCGAAATCAAGCATTTTACAGCAGGTTGGAGCAGCCTGTATCTCAGCACAGGAATAAGGTAGGGAAGAATTCTAAGGCTCATTTTGACTGCCTCCAGAAGTTAGATCAGATGGCAAATTGGATTTGGTGCTAGGTCTTTCCCTTTAGGTTTTACCCCAACAATGTTTTCATTAGTTTCGCTCACTCTCGAAAGCAAGCATTTTACAGCAGGTTGGAGCAGCCTGTATCTCAGCACAGGAATAAGGTAGGGAAGAATTCTAAGGCTCATTTTGACTGCCTCCAGAAGTTAGATCAGATGGCAAATTGGATTTGGTGCTAGGTCTTTCCCTTTAGGTTTTACCCCAACAATGTTTTCATTAGTTTCGCTCACTCTCGAAATCAAGCATTTTACAGCAGGTTGGAGCAGCCTGTATCTCAGCACAGGAATAAGGTAGGGAAGAATTCTAAGGCTCATTTTGACTGCCTCCAGAAGTTAGATCAGATGGCAAATTGGATTTGGTGCTAGGTCTTTCCCTTTAGGTTTTACCCCAACAATGTTTTCATTAGTTTCGCTCACTCTCGAAATCAAGCATTTTACAGCAGGTTGGAGCAGCCTGTATCTCAGCACAGGAATAAGGTAGGGAAGAATTCTAAGGCTCATTTTGACTGCCTCCAGAAGTTAGATCAGATGGCAAATTGGATTTGGTGCTAGGTCTTTCCCTTTAGGTTTTACCCCAACAATGTTTTCATTAGTTTCGCTCACTCTCGAAATCAAGCATTTTACAGCAGGTTGGAGCAGCCTGTATCTCAGCACAGGAATAAGGTAGGGAAGAATTCTAAGGCTCATTTTGACTGCCTCCAGAAGTTAGATCAGATGGCAAATTGGATTTGGTGCTAGGTCTTTCCCTTTAGGTTTTACCCCAACAATGTTTTCATTAGTTTCGCTCACTCTCGAAATCAAGCATTTTACAGCAGGTTGGAGCAGCCTGTATCTCAGCACAGGAATAAGGTAGGGAAGAATTCTAAGGCTCATTTTGACTGCCTCCAGAAGTTAGATCAGATGGCAAATTGGATTTGGTGCTAGGTCTTTCCCTTTAGGTTTTACCCCAACAATGTTTTCATTAGTTTCGCTCACTCTCGAAATCAAGCATTTTACAGCAGGTTGGAGCAGCCTGTATCTCAGCACAGGAATAAGGTAGGGAAGAATTCTAAGGCTCATTTTGACTGCCTCCAGAAGTTAGATCAGATGGCAAATTGGATTTGGTGCTAGGTCTTTCCCTTTAGGTTTTACCCCAACAATGTTTTCATTAGTTTCGCTCACTCTCGAAATCAAGCATTTTACAGCAGGTTGGAGCAGCCTGTATCTCAGCACAGGAATAAGGTAGGGAAGAATTCTAAGGATCATTTTGACTGCCTCCAGAAGTTAGATCAGATGGCAAATTGGATTTGGTGCTAGGTCTTTCCCTTTAGGTTTTACCCCAACAATGTTTTCATTAGTTTCGCTCACTCTCGAAATCAAGCATTTTACAGCAGGTTGGAGCAGCCTGTATCTCAGCACAGGAATAAGGTAGGGAAGAATTCTAAGGCTCATTTTGACTGCCTCCAGAAGTTAGATCAGATGGCAAATTGGATTTGGTGCTAGGTCTTTCCCTTTAGGTTTTACCCCAACAATGTTTTCATTAGTTTCGCTCACTCTCGAAATCAAGCATTTTACAGCAGGTTGGAGCAGCCTGTATCTCAGCACAGGAATAAGGTAGGGAAGAATTCTAAGGCTCATTTTGACTGCCTCCAGAAGTTAGATCAGATGGCAAATTGGATTTGGTGCTAGGTCTTTCCCTTTAGGTTTTACCCCAACAATGTTTTCATTAGTTTCGCTCACTCTCGAAATCAAGCATTTTACAGCAGGTTGGAGCAGCCTGTATCTCAGCACAGGAATAAGGTAGGGAAGAATTCTAAGGCTCATTTTGACTGCCTCCAGAAGTTAGATCAGATGGCAAATTGGATTTGGTGCTAGGTCTTTCCCTTTAGGTTTTACCCCAACAATGTTTTCATTAGTTTCGCTCACTCTCGAAATCAAGCATTTTACAGCAGGTTGGAGCAGCCTGTATCTCAGCACAGGAATAAGGTAGGGAAGAATTCTAAGGCTCATTTTGACTGCCTCCAGAAGTTAGATCAGATGGCAAATTGGATTTGGTGCTAGGTCTTTCCCTTTAGGTTTTACCCCAACAATGTTTTCATTAGTTTCGCTCACTCTCGAAATCAAGCATTTTACAGCAGGTTGGAGCAGCCTGTATCTCAGCACAGGAATAAGGTAGGGAAGAATTCTAAGGCTCATTTTGACTGCCTCCAGAAGTTAGATCAGATGGCAAATTGGATTTGGTGCTAGGTCTTTCCCTTTAGGTTTTACCCCAACAATGTTTTCATTAGTTTCGCTCACTCTCGAAATCAAGCATTTTACAGCAGGTTGGAGCAGCCTGTATCTCAGCACAGGAATAAGGTAGGGAAGAATTCTAAGGCTCATTTTGACTGCCCTCCAGAAGTTAGATCAGATGGCAAATTGGATTTGGTGCTAGGTCTTTCCCTTTAGGTTTTACCCCAACAATGTTTTCATTAGTTTCGCTCACTCTCGAAATCAAGCATTTTACAGCAGGTTGGAGCAGCCTGTATCTCAGCACAGGAATAAGGTAGGGAAGAATTCTAAGGATCATTTTGACTGCCTCCAGAAGTTAGATCAGATGGCAAATTGGATTTGGTGCTAGGTCTTTCCCTTTAGGTTTTACCCCAACAATGTTTTCATTAGTTTCGCTCACTCTCGAAATCAAGCATTTTACAGCAGGTTGGAGCAGCCTGTATCTCAGCACAGGAATAAGGTAGGGAAGAATTCTAAGGCTCATTTTGACTGCCTCCAGAAGTTAGATCAGATGGCAAATTGGATTTGGTGCTAGGTCTTTCCCTTTAGGTTTTACCCCAACAATGTTTTCATTAGTTTCGCTCACTCTCGGAATCAAGCATTTTACAGCAGGTTGGAGCAGCCTGTATCTCAGCACAGGAATAAGGTAGGGAAGAATTCTAAGGATCATTTTGACTGCCTCCAGAAGTTAGATCAGATGGCAAATTGGATTTGGTGCTAGGTCTTTCCCTTTAGGTTTTACCCCAACAATGTTTTCATTAGTTTCGCTCCACTCTCGAAATCAAGCATTTTACAGCAGGTTGGAGCAGCCTGTATCTCAGCAGAGGAATAAGGTAGGGAAGAATTCTAAGGCTCATTTTGACTGCCTCCAGAAGTTAGATCAGATGGCAAATTGGATTTGGTGCTAGGTCTTTCCCTTTAGGTTTTACCCCAACAATGTTTTCATTAGTTTCGCTCACTCTCGAAATCAAGCATTTTACAGCAGGTTGGAGCAGCCTGTATCTCAGCACAGGAATAAGGTAGGGAAGAATTCTAAGGATCATTTTGACTGCCTCCAGAAGTTAGATCAGATGGCAAATTGGATTTGGTGCTAGGTCTTTCCCTTTAGGTTTTACCCCCAACAATGTTTTTCATTAGTTTCGCTCACTCTCTGAAATCAAGCATTTTACAGCAGGTTGGAGCAGCCTGTATCTCAGCACAGGAATAAGGTAGGGAAGAATTCTAAGGCTCATTTTGACTGCCTCCAGAAGTTAGATCAGATGGCAAATTGGATTTGGTGCTAGGTCTTTCCCTTTAGGTTTTACCCCAACAATGTTTTCATTAGTTTCGCTCACTCTCGAAATCAAGCATTTTACAGCAGGTTGGAGCAGCCT